>NW_017672275.1:154367-195667 GCF_001879085.1 Nicotiana attenuata
ATTGCCTAAATATATAGGGGTATTATCACTTTTAGTCGCGCCAGAAACTATTTACATCTGGTAACAGAAAAAGTCTATAAAATTTGTATAATTTCTATAAAATATATATATATATATATATATATATATATATATATATATGTACACAAAAACTATACAAATTTTATACAATTTTTCGACTATTATTTTTATAGCGGCTATACAGTGTTATTTTTCCTAAATGTATATAATCTGTTTTGAATTTTATCCACTCCAGCTTTGATCATAGCGTAATCCCTTTGCATAAAACAGAAATAAACAGGTGGAAAGGTTGTCTCTATGTCTCTTATCATTGAGGAAAAAAATGTGCTAGATACAATGGAAGTAATTTTCCGAAAAATAATTTACTTGTTCTTTTATGGAATTTTTACATTTCTATACCATATAGGAAACCTTATTACCCTCAATGTTTAAGATTTGATATAATTTCATTTAGTATACCAAATTACCAATTCTATACCATAGTGTATTTTAAGGGTACAATTAATGCAGCATATATCCCTAATTCAAGGTACCAAAATGAGCCGTTTTTTTTTTGTTCTGTATCTTTTAAAGAAAGGAGCTCTTTCTCTTTGTCTTTTTTTGAGAAAAATCCAAAGAAGAAGAAATGGGTTCCATCGTTGCGCCGTTTTTTCAGCTTCTTTTTGGGGAGCGTTTTTTCTGCTTTCGATTTTTTGGAAGGGAGCCGATGGAGCCGTTTCCGGGGGTAAGGTATTTAGGATTTGATGGATCTGATTTTTTTAGGTTTTCTAATTGTGTTTTTATATGTAGATGGTAGGGTAAAGGGTAATGGGTATTTGGGTACTGGTATTGGAATTGGGTTGTGAAAACAGAAAACAATGCATCTACAATCAGAATATAAATAATCTACAATTCATCTACAAAATATCTACAAACTGGGTATATTGAATTTTAATATCCCAATTCCTATTTGATTGTAGTTTAATTGGGATTTTCGACATAATTGCGTTTTTTGCAGAAGATTTGTAGAAGTTTTAGTCGTTTTTGATTTGTGAAAACAGAAAACAAAGCATCTACAATTAGAATACAAATAATCTACAATTTATCTGCAAAACATCTACAAACTTGGTACATTGAATTTTTATATCCCAATTCCCATTCAATTGTAGCATAATTGGAATTTTTGACATAATTGCGTTTTTTCAGAAGATTTGTAGAAGTTTTAGCCGTTTTTTATTTGTGAAAACAGAAAATAAAGCATCTACAATCAGAATACAAATAATCTACAATTTATCATAATTTCTGCAATATGTCTTCTTCTTCTTCTTCTTCGAGTTTCAATCTGAAATTCAGTCAAAATCAAGTCTAATCTTCACCAAAACCCCTCAAAATTGAGATATAAACTCCAAACCATATTCCCGATTATTTTCAACAACACCCAATCCAAACAAAATGATTTTTGAAAACCCAAATTTGAATTCAAAGCTTTCAAGCTTTTTAATGGCTGTCAATGGTGGAATTGCTGCTCTCTTTTCATTTGCTTTGTATTACTGAAATTTGCGATTGAGAAATAGAGAGAGATGTAGAGAATGTCGACGAACTGAGCTTTTGCAGAACTGATTTCTACAATTTGATTCGAATTTGTTGACGATTTTGTCTTTTTTTGATTTGTGGCTTAAGGAAAAATATCGAAGAACAGAGTTTTTGCAAAAAAGAGTCTATGTAATTTGATTTTAAATTGAAGATATAGGATTTGTTTTTCAAATTTGATCTGAAGGTCGCTAAATCAATTAGAATATTCTGTTCCTGATTTGTAGTGCGCCTAATTAGGAAGGAATCAACTCCTAATAATTAGTATTTAATGAATATTATAATAATTGTAGAAAAACTATGAACATGGCGGGTAAATATGAAACTATGCACATTTTTAGTAATAAGGTTTCATATATGGTATAGGAAAGAAAAAGTCTCTTCTTTTATTTATATGTTGACCTATCTTTTTCTCGCCCGAATAGCACCAAGTAATTGCATTTAGATATGCTATTTAATCTTTAGCCAGTTTTAAACTATTTAAAGTTTAGTTATATTTGGCAAACTTCAAACCCCTCCTCCGCTGCCTCATCCTTCTTCTCTCGAGTATGAAATTTTGAACTATCAAATCTTAATTTTAGACTCGAAGGCTTGAAGTTTAAATTAACAAAATTAAAATTTCAAACCTTTAGGTCTGAAGTTAGGATTTTCCAGAGTCTAACTTTAAGGGTCGGTTGGTACGCTAGATAGGTAAAAATAATCACGGGATAAAAATTTAGTACCGCCTTATCCCTTGTTTGGTTGCGAATCTTGGGATAAGTTATTATAGGATCAAAAATAGTACCGAGATAACTTATACCTGTGAGAGGATGGATAATAATCCCAGGATAGGCTATCCCAAGTATGATAGAAATACAACCGTCCAAGCCCAATCTACGGATCCGACCCAAGTCAACCCTTCAGAGACTTGATTTGTTTACATCTGGGTTTAGTGTGTCCTTTATAGTCTTTTCACATGATTTTAAATTGTAAATACATACAGGGATATTTTGTACACAGAATGAAATAATCTCTCTCTTTGTTCTTCTCAATTTTAGGATTCTCACCCAATTTCATTTCTCAAATTTCCTCGATTTTAGGTTGTTCTCATGATATCAGAGCTTGGAATCGTGTAATTCTCGACCAACTCTTCATTCCGATGTTACCCTTGAATGATTTCGTTGGAGTTCTCGGCGCCCAACGATTCTATGGTTATCTCTTCTGGTGATTTCCCAATTTCGGCTGATTTTTGTTCGTTTGTGGTTGCTTCTAGTTGATTTCTGGTGTTTTTCTTCTGCTTCGCGGCGATTTGATGCTTTTATCTGGGTTTGCTGGCAAGTTGACAATCGCAACATAACTTGACAGGACAACTAATTCAATATGACTAATTTAATAAAATAGTAAAATTGATAATCGCAAGATTAATACAATATACTAAATAATTAATAAAAAATAATACCAGGACAACTAATTCAATATGTCTAATCCCAGCATAACTTGTCTTCAAATCAAACGACTCCTACAGATTTAAAGTAAGGCTATGATAGTTCTACTCCGAGTCTAAAACTAATTCTGAGACGGCTAAATTTTAAATGCTTTGTAAAGTGGCTATATGTGCACTTGCTCCCTTTCCTTTTTTTTTTTTTTTTTTTTTTAAAATCATTTTTATTTTTGTTTTTCTCTTCAGTTCTCCAACTCCCATTCTTCTCTCTTCCACATTGCTTTATATTGTCATGAATTTCAAAATGCTGCTGCTGAATTAAAGAATGTTCTCTCTATTTACTGTCCGATACGTGAATTGAGTATCAATCCAACGGGGTAATATCCTTTACTAATCCCTTAATTCCTTCCAATATTTCAATTTCTACTGTAAAAATAAAATCTTTTTTTGAATATTTGGACCATGTTTTCTATCTGACTTTGGAGCTAGAATTCAGTTACTAAATTTGTTTGCTATATATAACATGTGACATTAAAAGATTTGTGTTTTACCCAATTTAAACTGATAAAATATTGTTGGAAAATTTAGACCCTTTTGCTATATGAGTATTTGGCCTTTTTTGTGTGGTCCAAAATAAGTAATTAGTTAGATTATGTATAATATGTGACATTAAGAGATTTCATTTTTATCCAATTTTGTGTTAGATCAGATGGCAGATCTTTGTTGGATCACTTTCTTGGTAGTTCTATTTTGTCTTTTTGGAACATTTGATGCTAGTGCTGGAGATGCTGACCCTTTGTACAGGTAAAGTTTCAATTATTTTACCTTATGCTTCATATATTGCGTGAGCTTTTCCAATTTTTACTTCTGCTTTTGTTAGTTTAAGGCAGAGGCGAAGCTAGGATTTCGAGCTTATGAGTTTGGGATTCTTATTCTTTTAAGTTAATATGGGTTCTAAATTAATATTTGTACATCATTAATGAATTTTGAAAAGATAAATACAAGGTTAGAACCAAAATACAAGATAAATACTGGCTTCGGCCAAACCTGTAGCTGGCTCCGTGGCTCCGAACCTGGTTTAGAGCATAGTTGCAGAAGCGGATCCAGGATTTAAACTCTATAAGTTCAACTTTTAAAGTTCTTACTAAAGGACTCATTATATCCTTAAAGCTATGGGTTCATATCTATAATTTATTGCGATATTAGTGATTTTTGGCATATAAATTTGAACTCCACGTCGAAAGTTTCTATTCGGTCTCAAGCTAAGAGTGGTATAAGGTTTCATCATATCAATCAACATGCTGGAATCGTCTATATGATCCTACCTATCTCTTCCTTCCTATTCGGGCTCATTTCTTTCCAATACTAAATAAATTGAATTTAAGAAAACTAGGAGTTCACTAAAACTAGAGTTTCTTTAATCATGCGAGTCTTCAATCCATGGATATATTAACTAGAATAAAATGATTTATCACAAACTGACAAACAATGAACAAAATGTGTGTCTAACAACAACTACTAAGATTTCAATTCCACTTAATTGGTATAGGTTATATGGATCTTTTCCTTCAACTGTGTTTTATCCTTGGTTAAATCCATATTGATTTTGAGAGATTGTAGGTCTCTTTAGATAACTTCGATCATTGTAACCTTTGGTTTCTCTCGACCCTATATACCACATTCAATCATCATAGTGTCCCACCTACAGACTGGTTCTTATGGAGGTGAACAAAAACATGGCAAACCATCTCAGGCGACCTTATTTCATTTCTCAAAATTTGGGGCTTGCAAGTTGACTACTGGAAACTATCTCAACAGTTGGCTAGTTGACAGTTGGTGGGAAATAGAGAGCAAAGTTGCAAGCATTAGGTAGACCTGAATAGTGAAAGTAATGAAAACTGTAGTTGTTGGAGGAGGGGGGAGATATTTAGCCTGGGAAATTAAGGAAAATATTAAGGTCGGGAAAAAGAAGGGGAGCCTCGACGTCACTGGTAAAGTTGCTGCCATGTGACCAGGAGGTCACATGTTCGAGCCGTGGAAATAGCCTCTTGCAGAAATGCAGGGTAAGGCTGTGTACGATAGTTACAATTTCGGGTTTGAAATTTCATGTACGATAGTTACGCTTTAGCTCGAACCTTTGTGGTCCGGCCCTTCCCCGGACCCCGCGCATAGCTGGAGCTTAGTGCACCGGGCTGCCCTTTTATTAAGGTCAGAAAAGAGACAAGGAAGAGCTTAAACAAATATCTGTCAAGTTCGTGGTGTTATTAAAGATAGAAAGACATTGGGTTAAGCTTTTCACTGTCTCGAGATATTACATAGATTACCACTGATAGTATGCAATGTATTTGAAAATATTGTGAAGGAATTCCTGTTCTAATTTCCGAATTTAATCACGGAATATATTTCTATTTTAGGGAAATTAGGAAGTTTAGAATTTTAACAGTAATTTCTCACTTAAATACTGAAATACCAGCTGTTTTATTGAACCATCACCTTGCTTATGTGAGAAGCTAATTTACTTTGGGGATAGCTCGACGCAATCTAGTAAAGCTAATACCAAAAAGGGACCAACTATTTACTATTGTTTCCCTTACATAAGCTGAAAACGACTCTTTTATAAACTAGTTGTATGTTTGATTATAGCCCTTTTGTCAATCCAAGAAAATTTTGGTCAAAGAACATTTATTTTTCTGATATGCAAATGCAGTTCATCACTTAGGTGATTCGTGTAGCGGATGTGCAACATGATTCTGACTCACTGGTCTGTTTTGTTTCTATATCAGTTTGAAAAAAATCTACTTCCTTTCCTCCCAATAAAGTCTAAACCCGATACAATCGCAATTATGAATTTTCTCTGTAGTCTAGCACTTAAGAATCAGACGTTGTATTTTTGAAGTATCGAACTCTATCATTTAGGGCTTGTTTTGATCAATGTAAAAAGACTGGATGTGCTGGAGAAACATGTTTCCCGCATTGCGAAATTCCTTTAGATGCTTCTTCTTCTGATGACAACTGGTACTTGAAAGAGCCTCTATACCGGTGGTTGAAGCAAGCAAATTGCCAAAGTGATTGCCAGTATCACTGCATGCTTCAAAGAGAAAAAGACCGAGCAACACATGGATTTGGGCCTGTGAAATATCATGGGAAATGGCCATTCAAACGAGTGTTTGGGCTTCAGGTATGTTAATTAATGGCCTCTTGTCCCAAGTTCCAACTGCTTCCAAAATGGTCCTCTCATTTTATGTATATATATATGTGTGTGTGTGTGTGTATGTGAGTATTAATCGGGAGTAACATTTTAATCTCTCAGGAGCCTGTGTCTGTTGCTTTCTCTGCGCTTAACCTTGCAATGCATTTCCATGGATGGCTGTCCTTTTTCATGCTTATTTACTACAAGTTACGATCAAAAGGTGATGAGAAGACCTGCTACAATTACACTTGTTTGTGGCACATTTACGCGTTCTTGTCTATGAACTCATGGCTATGGAGTGCTGTCTTCCACAGCCGGTAAGTTTATGCTTTGGCAGTTTTGATAATGCCGATTTTGATTCCCTAACTTTACCAATGTCGTTTAGGTTTTTTTTTCTAATCGTATGTGGTTGGGATATGTTGGCGGTGCCTGCAACTTGAAGTTTATCTATTTTCTTGCAATATCACTTCAGTATACCAATTGAATTGTATGAACTTGTTTTCATTTATTTATTGCAGAGACATGGATTTTACAGAAAAGCTGGACTACGCATCTGCTGTGGCATTACTTGGATTTTCACTGATTATATCAATACTAAGAAGTTTCAGTGTAAAGAATGAGGCTGCGAGAGTTCTGGTTGCGGCTCCACTGCTTGCCTTTACAGTCACTCATATACTGTACCTGAACAACTATCAAATGGACTATGGTAATCTCGCTGTCTCTCTTTTTTAAAATTTACGTCAAAACGTGCATGCGTTGACAATAGGTATGTCGAGTGTATTTTCGGGAAAACAAGCACCAACTAGCTTTAACTCAAGTAAGAAAGGATAGCATGTAGTATTGGTTTTGGGTCGAGTTATTTGTGTTTTGTTGTACAAGTTGACCATAATTACTGACTCTTGAAATTATGTGCGGTAGCAATATCAAATCAAACACGATGAGTAGCGGGGTCCTGAGCTAAGCCTTGGAAATTTTAATGCCATATGCTTTTTAAATCCTCTTAACCATTATCCTACTGCAATAATTCTTGCTAAAAATAATGCCGTGTTGTGGCAATTCCACCCGGATGGTAACGGTTTACTCCTGCAGCAAAGTCCTTATATAATGCTCAAGGCTCTGCAGCAGGAGTAACTTTTAATTATTATGAGCCCAAATGATTGGATTCAGTAAGTTCTACTTCTGCAATTGTTGTTTGGCATGATTTATGTCTCCATAAAGGGTTGGAAAGCATAGGAAGCTTCTATTTTATTTACTTACTTTCTGTTGTTTATATCTGATGATAATTAATGTGATAAATTCTCAGGATGGAATATGAAAGTTTGTGTTGTGATAGCTGTTTCTCAACTTCTAATTTGGGCACTCTGGGCTGGAATTAGCGGTCATCCTTCCCGATGGAAGTTATGGACGGTGGTTGTGGGAGGTGGCCTTGCTATGCTCCTAGAGATCTACGACTTCCCTCCGTATCAAGGACTAGTAGATGCACATGCTCTTTGGCATGCCACGACAATCCCTTTGACCTATATCTGGTGGAGTTTTATCAAGGATGACGCAAAATTTGGGACATCAAACTTGAGTAAAAAAGTGAAGTAGTGTTTTCGACCGGGTTTATTTCAACCTGCTTGATCAGTTTTGCCATCCACAGCTATATCAAGTACTCAATAGTAACTCCTTTTAGTTTCTTCTTTTGCTATGTTATCTTCTGTTGCAACTTCTTTTACCACTCCCGATGTTATAGATTCGAGCTACATAGGGCCCATTTAAGGGGAAAGCACCCTACCGGGAATTTCTCCTTAGAGCTCGAAAAGATCTCTGGTTAAGGGTAGAGATTTTCGATCTTGTTGCAACTTCTGAGTAGAAGATTCTTGCTTGTGCAAGAAAATCGACGTTTTCAGTTGATAGAATAGTATTGATATTGCCAATGAATTCAAAATTTGTTACAAAGATGTCCATTTACTTTGGATTAGATTGTTATGTTTTATTTGCAGAGATGACATTCATTTCTTCACATGATTTGCAGCATTTTTTGCTCCGTACTTCTGTCTTGCCAGGAAAAAATATTGTTTGTCTAAAAGGTTTTGCTTTGTTGTAGCATTGAATTGTGACTTTCTCTGATGCAATGGGTTTGAAACACTTAAAAGCAGAAATTCAAAAATAGCCAGATTTACCACTGGTCGTTGAAAAATAGCCAAGTTTCAAAAGTCATCGAAATTTAGCCACTTTAAATCTGAGCGAAAACACTGTTCAAAATCCGAAAAAATACGCCCGCAAATTTTACGGGAGTTCCAGCATAAGTATGCTTGAACTCCCGTAAATTTTACGGGAGTTCCAGGATAACTATGCTGGAACTCCCGCAAATTTTACGAGAGTTCAAGCATAATTATGCTGGAACTCCCGCAAATTCTACGGGAGTTCTAGCAAGTATAATTGTCCAGTATAATATACTGGAGTTTGGAGCACTGGTGCTCCAGTCTCCCGCAAATTTTACAGGAGTTAGCAAAGTATATCGGTCCAGCATAATATGCTGGAGTTCGTACACAAATACACCAGAACTCCCGTATATTATACTGGACCGGTCCCTGTTGCAGCAAAATAGTGGCTATTTTTCATTGACTTGATAAACGCTGGCTATTTTTCATTGACCAGTGTGAAAACTGGCTATACCATGATATTTTAACAAACTTGTGCCTTGTATATACTTGTGTTAGGGGTGGCAAATGCGCGCCCAAAACAACCCTTTTTCAAAATCCTTCTAGCCCAAGCCCATTAAACTTGGGTGGGTTGGGCGGGTCAAATAGGTTTGGGTTAGTTTTACCACCCCTACTTGTGTATTCGATTTCCACATGGTTGCGACTCACAATTCTTGAAATTCTAATAAATTTAACACCATAGAGGGGGTAGAGAGTCTGTTTCCGAAAGATCCTCGGCTTAAGAAGACGAAAATAGACAATATCAGTACCACCAACAGAGACCATATGAATATTAACAGCATCATAAAGTCCAGAAAATAGATGAAACGCAAAAGTGATAGCTAGTAAAAAGACCCGACACTATGAAAATGAAGGAGTAGAGAGACACAACATCAACAACTAGTAGTCTAAGACAAAAATCCTATCAGACTAGCCTCACATAGGTACGAAATAAAAATAGGCTCAGCTACTTCCTAACATACAACCCTAATACTCGACCTCCACAGCTTAGAGTGAATAATGGACTTGTCCTCCCATTTGAACATGAAAGTAGTTGCTTGATCAAGCAGAGACGGGGACTTAAACCACCAATACCAAACGCTGTTCATTTCCTTCTCAGTTGTGTACGTACTGACTTCTTTTAATTGATGTTGCCACGAATAGAAACACTTGGTTTTGGTATTATCTGAGCATCCTATTAATGTAGACAGCACCTGTATTTCAAAACTTGTTTATACCCTCGCAATCAACTAGTGTTATATTCCCAATGAACGGGCATAACTCGTTGCAATTGATCTCCTAAGATATGAACTCTCCACAAAAGAAGATTTTTAAGATTACAGAATGTTTTAGTTGTGCTAGTATCAAATTCAAACTTGAACCTGCTTAGTTTCAATGTTGTCAGCTCTTTAGCTGCATAAATAGCATCAGGTAGACTATACCAGGAATTCGGAGGGTGGATTTCTAGCATCTTAACGTTAAGTTTAACCACCAAATCAATCCAACGATTTATATGGTGGGAAGCCAATTCTTGATGAGGGATATAATTTGGAAGACATGTAATGCTGAATTCTTCAAGATGCAAGTTTTGTCCGTGTTACTTGGATTGATGTACTTCCCTACCGACTTTACTGTTGAAGCTATTCAAAGCCAATGAGGATTGGTCAATCAATGCGGGGAAAACTCTACTTAGATAATATTCCACAAATCTTATACTAACTAAAATAATCTATATCTATACTATATTAAAAGCACGAAGTCCCTTAGCGAAATGTCGTTCGCCTTTTTTGCCCTTTAAAATACCTTTTAGATTGGACAAAATTGTAAATTTATCAATGTAAAATTTCCTCAAAAATGTTTTTTTTCCCACAAAATAGACAATTAAATATATTATTTTGAATCAAATTGGAGTTACTACTAAAATGGTTCATTTTAAATGAGAACTAAATATAGTATCTATGTAAAATTTTCCTCAAAAAAATAAGCAAATTGGAGTTACTATTAAAATGATTCAAAGAACTAAATATAGACAAAAATGTATTTTTCGTCATATAGATAATTAAATATATTTTTTAAATTAAATCGAATTTACTTTTAAAAAGTTTCAATTCAAGTTAAATGTCAACCGACCGTAGACATGCAAAAATAAAATACTATATTCATGATAATTGATAAAAATAAATTCTAAATCTGATATTCACATGCATGAATCCTATATTTTCAGTCATATGCTAGGATGGTATTAAATTCTAAATATGTTTTCAATCATAAATTCTCCCTTCTATAAAAAGATAATATTTGGATGCATAATTATGTCCTTGGACGGAGAATGAAAGATCTATCAAAAACAAAAATAAAAAGCTTAAATTAATCAAAATTTAGCAATTGGTACTTTTTCAATAGAGATTTATTCTTTCTAATTTGTTGGAAACAATTCCTAAAGTATTTGTCATTGATCAGGAATAGAGTAATTTTTATTTTGTTTGACAGCAAAAAACAGACATCTTGTGTCAATTAGTAGTTCTTTTTTTTTTTTTTTTTTTGCAATTAAACTTAAAACATTTGTGTACCAAAAAAATAAAAATAAAAACAAGAAGAAGCATTCTCGTTGAAACTAAAAAGGAAGTATTTTAATTTGTAAAAATGAAGTTCAGATTATAAAATTGGAATAAATTTTAAGTCGAACTAATTGATTGAGAAGATTGAAAACATTTGTAGACCGAGTTTCTTCCTTGGCTTAGCTAAATAAGAACAACACTCATTATTTTCATGAACTTACAAATTTTTCAACTTATTTTTTATAATAACGCAAATACGATTTTTGATATTATATTTATGCATTTGCTTAATAAAATTTATAGTTATTGAGACGAGTTACACGCGCAACGCGCGTACGGAACGTGCGTACTAATCCAACAAAATTCATCATCTTTTGCATCTTCAAAAGATATTGAATTTAACTACTCTATCAATGTAAATTAGTTTTTGTTATTTAAAAATATATTGCATTTTATTTTAACTTCAATTGCTAATTTTCAACTTTTTTTTTTAATCTTGTATATGTTTAATAATAATTGTCGCGATGTACACGTGCAACGCACGTACACTAACACTAGTAAACATAAAGTGTAGTGGTATGTTTTTAACAAATTCAATAATTCATAACATGATTATTATATTTATAATGTTAATGAACTTAATTACATTCTATAGTAAGACATAACTTTATTCAAATTATAGGTAATACAACTAGATTAAAAAAAAATATTTACATAATATAAAAGTTATTACATAGAAGAGGAATTCAAATTATCAAGCGTGAAATAGACATAGTGTAAGATATGAGAGGGAGAATGACTATTGTTAAAAGTTAGAGATAGATTTTGATTTTTATAGAAACCTTGAGGCGTCTAAATGATCTTTTGCGATTTGCTAAAAGGGTCTTATAGTTAGAAATAAAGTCCTAATTCTCCGATTCTTCATTTCCCCTTTGAAAAATTTTATTTGTGTGAGACACAAAATAAAATCACTCTCCCCCTTTGGTCCGCTTCACGGTCTCTGACGTCGTCGTCTTCTTCTTCAGCAAAGGTACCTACCTGTAGTCTTTAACTAATCTATTACGGAATAGGGTCTGATATATCCCTATACTATTAGAAATTGTTTAGAAGTACCCTTCGTTATACTATTGGATCAAAAGAACCCCTACCGTCTTACTATCCAAACAAATATATCCCTGACTTGACGGACTGGACACGTGGCGTTCTATCCAAGACTTTTGGTCCATCGGATCTTATATTAGACCCGACCCGCCCCACTATATTATATTAGACAAATTTATTATATGAACCACCTTGAACTCCTTTCCTCCATTGATATATGCCAGTGCACCACCACTTAAATTCCTCAATATCCTCATATGTCCACATATTTTTACATTGTACACCTACCCAACCATCAAAGACCTTCATTAACCACTCTTCACCCTCCAAAACCACCATATCTCCACGGTAAACTACCAAAAAAATTTAGATCTTCAGCTTCTCTCCATCAAATAAAAATTTACCATTATATATCGAGTCCACCACCTGAAAATCCATTAGTCCTGAAACGATTGTTACCCAAAATAGATTCAACACTGGAATGACCATAGATCTAAATTATCTGAGAAACACTAATGGTGGTTGCTCTTAGAAAAGGGTTCTTAATATTTTTTTTGAAATTTTGATTGAAAGTTTGTGAAAACAGATAGGGAAAAAACGGGAAAGGCATAAGGGGAGAAAGAGAAAAGAAATGGAGGAGGGGTGGGGAAAGAATCGGAGATGGTAATTGCAGAAAGAGAATAAGACATGGGGGGGGGGGGGAGAAGAAAGAGGAGACCCATTTTGTTTTTTTTTATTATTTTTTGTCTTTTACTTTTCCTTTTTAGTTTTTTCTACTTATTTTAATTATTTTTAGTCTAAGTTTCAACGTTTACGCTCGTTGTTGTACGCGTGAAGTCCAACTCCGCCATTAAGTTGCCACGTATGTTTGGTCAACTGTCAGAGGGATTTAAAGTACTGTGTTTTAACAAGTATAAGTATTTGGATGAAACTCCGTAAAGTATCGGGACCGGAATGACAAAACGGGACAAGTAAAAGTATTTATTAGGCTATTCTGCCTATGATATTCATATATATTGTACACAAAAGGAAAACTGAACCATTGTGTGCTGAATAGGAGAAAAGTTTCCTACTCAATGCCTACTGATTATTTGTTGAACAAATTTGTTGCAATTAAATTAACCAGGGTTTCATACACGTTGAGCCATTAACTATGCTTTTTTTTTTTTGACATAACCAAGTCGTATGACAGGGTAGACCGGACATTCTTTTGTTGTGTTCTTAGGAAGCAATGCTTCTGATATTGGGAAGACTGTCCAATATTTTGAACATAACATAATAATTAGTTTAAACATTGTGAATTTAATTGTTAAACATAACATAATAACTACGTGATATGAATTTCAACCAAGAATTACCAATATGCTACCTTTTCCTCTTTAGTTGTGAATTTAATTTTGTTTTACTCTACGTTAATTAGTGAGGATGAAAGAAAGTGAAGAAGAAGAGGGAACATGAAAGGAAATAATGAAAACAGAGGGGGAGGTCTTAGCCAGAACCACATAATAGGCAAATCTAGACTGAGTTTAATATGTTCAACTGAATTTACTGCTTTCAGATCGAAATATACAATAGAACATATGAATTCTGAATTCACTAAGATTAAATGCTGGATTCACCCCTGGCTCTTCAAACAATCAGACCAAGCTTGTTATTCCCATTCGAATATGAACGTAGTCACTTGATCAAACAGAGGCGTTGGTTTTAGCCAATTATACCAACGGGCCTTCTTGGTTATGTCTATATTGACTTCTTTTAGTTCACGCTTCCAGTAGGAATATTTGTCTTTGGTATTATCTGAGCATCCTATTACTCTATACAACACCTGTATTTCAAAACAAAACCATATATAAAATATGGTAGAGAATAGGTTAATGATTATAGGGCAAGCAATCAACATTAAGTAAATGGCTATTGCATGTTTTTGTCTTAGATTTAACATATTTCGACATGGTGTAACAAGTTACCTACCTTATGTTTTAGGTTACTACAATGTTACTTGCATATATTTTTCATATGATCTGATTGTGTAAAATTCAAAGTTAAACTCTTTATATATGGATATTTAGAGGTACGACTCTAGGGGCTAGCTAGCTATGTTTGAAAGGATTTTCAGGTAAAGCAAGAAATTACCTGGAGTAGTTTACTATTTGTACTTGGAAGTATTGACATAGTCCTGGGATACTTGCCCATTAAATAATCTATGAATAATTCAAGATTCAATAATAATAAAGGATTTTTAATGAGTATCCTGACTTCATCATCACTTGGGGGAATGACAATTTCTTTTGGATCTTCATATATAAGGATGGCTTTACTCTGCAATATTGTCAATGACATAGCTTAAATCAAATTCAAGAACACATGGAGCAAAAAAAAGTGAATTTTTTTACCTTCTGGGAAAATATTGTCAACATAAGACCTTTAGAATAGTTGAACTTTTGAACAAAGTGAGGAAGGTTGAAGGGCATTTTGTCGCCCTTAAATTCAAATTCCGTCAAATTTGGAGCTTGAATCTTGACTTGTTCTAGATTCGTCAACTTCCATAAGGTCAAGTTCTTGAGTTTTCCGCTCACAATCTCTATATTTTTCAGCTCATAGCAACATGATAGATACAATTCTGAAATGTTAGAGAATGTGTCTTGAAATACTGTTGATCTGTGATGCTGGTATGACCGAGTTTGAGTGCTTCTAATGTATTGTAAGCATCCACAATTGCAATTTTGTACCATCTCTTAGACAAGACACAAGTTCGAGCAGCCTCTTCTAGGGTAATTTCAGTCTGACATAAGATGTGATGAATGATATGCACAGGTAACTCTGATGTTCTATCCTCGCCAAGAACTCCTGTTGCCTCCATCTTTAATAATAATGGTAGCCTATACCCTTTTGTGGTTTCTGTATAATTGACCTGCTGCCAATTCTTTTTTTTTTTTTTGGTGTTTCCTGCTACAAGAAAGGAAGACACTTTAATTTAAAGAGTAGAATATTTCACATTCCTAGTGGGAATTGGTCATAATTTTTATTTCCTTTCCTTTTCAAACAGGGAAACTAGGATATCATAAGGAAAGTTTTTCCTGTCCGTACTTGAAATTTTGGAGAGGTGGGCTTTATTTAATGTCAACAAACTAATGAATCCGTCTTTCAATAAGTTAAAGAAGAAGAAAAATCCTACTGCGAAACTAATGTTCATATAACTTGGATTGTTTGTATTTCCCTACCGAGTTTATTGCTCAAACCATTCAAGCCGATGACCTATCCAAATCCTAGTCAACATAGGACATATTCTACTTGTTCTAAATGTCGTCAAAGTCGTCACAATAAGCAATTGTTTTTTCTAGCCCTAGCAGAGGTACATCCTCTTCTTTCTAAGCTATGGCAAACTGGGCAGAACTGCCCCGTGACCTCCTTATTCCGATTGCGCAGCGTGTTAAGGTGATTGAAGATTTTATTACTTCTGGAGCTGTTTGTACCTCATGGTGAACTGCTGCCCCCAAGCATAATTTTGATGTGTTTTCGCCCCAAGTTCCGTTGCTAATGCTGGCTGATAAAGATGATGATTATCGAGAATTTTACTCTCTTTCCAAACAAATAGTTTCACGCATATTTCTCCCCGAAGTTAGAGGACAAGCGTGTTTTTCATCGGAAGGATGGATCTGCACCGCAGCATACACTGGAGAGGTAAACTTGTTGCATCCTTTCTCCCGTACCCAAATCCAACTTCCTCCACAAGAGGCCTTATTGGCTTTTGATTGTGACGATCCAGAGGGAGGATATCCGTGCATTGACCAAGCTGTGTTATCTGCTAGCCCTTCTCTTACATCTGATTATGTACTGGTGGTTTCTTCTATGGATATAAAAATTGTTTGGCTTTTTGGCGACCTAGAGACCTTAACTGGACTAATATGATAATTGACAGATCTATTGTAAATGGTGGAGTTGCCAGTCTAAAATATTATAAGGGTAAATTTTATGCCGTGTATTACTCTGGCCAAGTCTGGGTTTATGATGTACCAATTGGAGAGCCACGTGGTCTTGTTTGGCTTGAGGATGATATGTTTAAACGGCCATTAGTTCAGTTCTACCTAGTAGAGGTATCAGGTGCACTATTATTGGTTAGCCGATTTGCCTCAGAGGGTCCAAATGGTGGTGCTGTAACCTTGAAATTTAGAGTATTTGAATTAGATGTAAGCAAAGGTGAATTGAAGGAGATTAACGCCTTGGGAGAATCATCAATTTTCTTGAGCCTTAATGGAGCAAGTTCTATTGACTCCTCTAAGTTTATCGGAGTCAAGCGTAATCAAATATATTTTAGTGATGATTGGACTGATTTTTTCCGCACACTAGAAGGAGGGGGTGGAAGAGATATGGGGGCTTACGATCTTGAAAGTGGAAAAATTGAATCTTTTTATTCTGGATTGTCACTAAGTCCTATTTGCGCCCCAACTTGGGTCGCACCATCATTCTAATAATGTGAATGCACTCACCTCCATGTCTGTGAGATATTTTGTTATCTTTGCAATTTATTGTCTCTTTTCAGTTTGGTGATTTCTTATTTTCCAAATTAATAGTTAAGTGATCTGTTTATTTTCCTTGAATGTGATGTATGAATTTTATCGTACTTATAAGTTTCTTCATCTCACATACACCCCGGTAAATGTTCCTTGACAGTGAGGGCTTAAGTTGGCATTCCATCAAAAAACACATGACAAGTTAATCTTCTGCTCGTGCTGCCTAAAAAAGTAAAAAGACATATGTTAGCTTTTCGGTTCTGTTTACATCTAGGCGCCCGGGACTAAGATATATGTCGATTTATTTCAATTTCAAGGCTAAGTTATATATTTTTGTCTAATTCATTTGTTATTTTTGGATCAAATTAATTCATTTGTCTATAAAACACGTATAAATGCAACTGTACCGTTTTATCGGTAAACAGTAACCGGTAGAGTTACTGCCATGTGACCAGGAGGTCATGTTTTCAAGTCGTGAAAACAACCTCTTGCAGAATTACAGGGTAAGACTGCATATATAAACCTTAGTGCATCAATCTACCCTTTCTTTTTAAGTGGTGAAGGAACAGAAAGAACAAGAATCCTAAGAATTGCAGAGAAATCCTTTGTGTCCGAGTTATATATAAGTTAATGGCAAGTTTCATTTTTTGTGGTTTTATTTTTTGCCCTGCTGATGAACTATATGTATTAGTAGCACCATTGAAGTATGATTATTAACAATTTACATGGACTCATATTATGACACGTTTAATTGAGTAAAGAAAAGGTACAGGTCATGAAAATATTAACCATTATTATGTGTAATAACAGGTAATAACATGTATTGAGTGTTTCTAAAGTATTGCAAGCATCCACAATTGCAATTTTGCAAGGATGAAGACTGTCCTCACTTCCCTCGGTCAGTCGCATCCCTCCATATACAAAGTGTCGAAGATTTGGAGCCTGGACTATAACACTTTTGAGTTCGGACAAGTCAACAACCAAATACTCCAGATGTACTAGGCGCCCAAAAACATGTAATTCGTTTATACCCTCACAATTAGATAGTTGTAGCGTTCTGATGAACGGGCTGTCACGCTCCGAACCTGGGCCTGGACGTAACACGGCACTCGGTGCCTGACTACATGTGACCGAACGAACCAACTAGCTGACTGAATCAACATGTGATATCATAACATACTAAATGCGGAAGATAAACTAACACATGTTGATATGCTGAAAGCCTAAATGATAAAAATCAATGTGTGGAAACACTAATACAAGTCTGAAACATATCTGTAGCCAATATTTCTTAACATGAAAAGCTTGCGACTCTGTCTAACTGTTACTCTAGTCTATGAAGTCTCTAATGAAGTAACTAAAACATTGACTGTTTGAAAATACTGAAGACTATAAGATAATTATAATTCCCCGAAAGAACTGGGGATCACCAAACAACTGATACGAGAGTCCTAGCGCCCTGAATCGTCAACCTGTAAATTATTACCTGCATTGTGAGATGCAGGCCCCGGGCAAAAGGGATCTCAGTACATTTGAATTGCACTGGTATGTAAAGAAACTGAAAGAAAGAACTATAAATACTGAAAATAATACTGAGTTGATAACTGAGAATTGATAATTGATAACCGAAATGATAACTGTTGAAACTGAAACTGAAATGATAACCGATAGCTAATAAGTGATAGCTGATAATTGAAATGTTAACTGATAACTGATAACTGCAATGATAACTGATAACTGATAACTGAAATGATAACTGTTGGCCCAAGTAAAGGCTAGTTTTGAAGACTGACAAAGGAACTCATGATGAACCAGGTCCATCCAGTGGTCCATCCCTCAGGTGCACAAAAACGGGCAGATTTGAGCATTTGGGTTGCATGTGATGGAGATAAGCTTAACATGGTGTATTTAATATCTCCTGATCGAAAAGGTTGCATAATTGATAAGGAGAAGGACTCCTTAATCAAAGAGAACACTATTCAAGATAGGGAATGAGTTAGAAGTTGAAATCAACTAGAACTCTTCCACCAAGGAAGAGTTGCATCAGAACTCTAGTTATTTCTTCATCTACTAATCTATAAATTACTGGATGTTCTCACATTAAAGAGTTGCACAAAAACGCAGAAGTTAAACGTGAATTGGGAGCAAAATAGCAAGGCTTTTTGCAAGCAGTTCGTGTGTGATTCAAGTGTGCAAACCAGAAACTACATGAACGAGATTGAAGAACCAGCACCATAAAGAGTTTTATGTGTCTTTCTTTATTTCTAGTTCAATTGTAGTAGGTGTTTTAATATTGTACCTTTCAGCTTTCATAGAAGCAATTGTATTAGGTACTTTGAGTATTCAAGTTAGAGTTAACTTGAAGTTGTCGCAGCAGTTAGAGGCTGGTTGCCACAACGGGATTAGAGTTAATCCTTAGGTTTACAAAGAGTTTTGTAAATGCAGTTTTGGCTCAGTGATTTTAGTGGAAGTTTGGGAAAATCCTACTGAGTAGTAGGTCCTGATTTTTTCACCTTTTGAGCCAGGTGTTTTCCACGTAAAAATCTCTGTGTTTTTTATTTTATGCACTCTTAATTCCGCAAACAGTAATAGTAAGTACACCTAGAAGAACCAGGTTCTTCTAAAACGAAAATTGGGTACCACACAAATCACCCCCCCCTCTTGTGTGGTATTGACGTTTAGAACATCAATTGGTATTAGAGCAGGTTATCCTTGAAGAGGCTAACACCTTAGGAAAAGATCAACATGAGTGCACCACCTGGGAACTGGGAAGGGCAATCCACTGTTAGGCCTCCACTTTTCAATGGTCAGTACTATTCTTGGTGGAAGAACAGGATGAGAGACCACATCATAGGAGAAGACTATGAACTCTGGGACATAGTCACTGATGGTCCCTTGGCTACTATAAAGAAAAATGCTGAAGCAGTGGATGTGCCAAAGACAAGAGCTGACTGTACTGCTGAAGATTTGAAGAAATGGGAAAAGAATGCTAAGGCCAAGAAATGGCTTGTGTGTGGACTTGGTCCAGACGAGTACAGTAGAATTCAAAGTTGTACTACTGCAAAGGAAATATGGGACACTTTACAAGTGGCTCATGAAGGAACTCCTCAAGTAAAGAGATCAAGAGGAACACCGCTGTATTCTCAATATGAGAATTTTACTATGAACGAATGAGAAACAATTCAAGAGATGTATACTAGGTTCACTACACTGACAAATGAACTTAAATCTCTTGGAAGGGTTATTCTTGAAGAAGATAAAGTTGAGAAGATTTTGACAAAGGTACTGTCAATCTCTTGGGAAAGCAAAATCACAGCTATTCAGGAATCAAAGAACATTGCCACTCTTAAGTTGGATGAGCTAATTGGAAATCTCAGTGCCTATGAACTTAGAAGGCAAACCATGAAGATGGATGCACCTAAGAAGGAAAGGAGCATGGCATTCAGAATCACTGAAGGTGCTGATCTAGATGAGGATGAAATGACCATGATCACAAAGGATTTTAAGAAGTACCTAATGAGAGAAAATGGTCCTTCAAGAAATGGAAGCTACAACAAACCAAGGGTTCCTGAAAAACAACCAATGAGGGGTGCTACAAGTGTGGGAAGACTGATCACCACATCAAAAATTGCCCTCAATGGGAAATTGAATGGAAGAAGGAAAGAGCTGAACGAAGGAACAGGAAGAAGGAACATGTTCAACCCAAGAAGAACAAAGGATCAACAAAGGCTATGGTTGCTGCCTGGGGAGAAACATCAGATGAGGACTCAGAAGATGAAGCTGAAAATGAACAAGCACTTATGGCAATTGGGAAATCCGATGAGGAATCTGAGGTAAGTATAATTCATCTCAAAGACAAGATTAAGTTTTTGTCTAAAGAAAGTCTATCTGAATTACTTCTAGATTTCATTGATGTAATTTGAGGTTATAAANTCCATCCATGATCATACAAATAGAACTTCACATGTTCAAAATATAACCTTACTACTCATTTAAAATATTCATACCTAAGCCGAATTTACGGGGTGTTACATTATCTCCCCCTTGGAATCATTCGTCCTCGAATGATTGTCCTGACTGTAACTTCTGCTAACTCCGGACCTTAAACGGGTCTGGTGAAAACATGAACTTTCATTAACACTTGCATACTAAACTGAATGAATACATGATTACTGAACTTTTGAGATACTGAACTGAATGACTACTGCATTGACTGAATATTGGTCTGCCATGGATACGCGAATACTGAACTAACATGGATATATGAATACTGAATTGGCACGAATAATTGAGTATTGAACTAACATCAATATCTAAATACTAAACTGGCATGAATATCTAAGTATTGAACTGACATGAGTAGTTGAGTATTGAACTGGCATGAGTATCCGAGTACTGAACTGACATGAGTATCTGAGTACTGAACTGACATGAGTATCTGAGTACTGGAAACTTGGATGTTATAACATGACACATGAAATACTGACTGTACCACTGCTAATTCTGGTAGAAACTCCAACTCATAAGCTATTTGATCGATCTTTTGTAGGATCATATACGACATGATATATTTGGGACTGAGCTTTTATTTCTTCCTAAATCTTATAACGCCTTTCATAGGCGAAACTTTCAGAAACACCCAATCATCAACTTGGAACTCTAACATCTTCAAACACTCTAGAATCAACTTGACTTTCTCCATAGTCTGATAGACTAAATTTGGTCCCAACAACTCCTCTTCACCAACTTTGGACCAACCAATTGGCGATCTACACCTTCGCCCATACAGAGTCTCGCACGTGCCATCTTGATACTAGAATGGTAGGTGTTATTATAAGGAAACTCAATGAGAGGTATATGATCATCCCAATTACTTTTAACACCAGGGACATATCCTCAACTGTTTGAATAATGCGCTCTGCCTGGCCATCTTTCTAAGGATGAAAAATTTGTGCCTAATCCTTTCTGAAAGAACTTCTAAAAGTTTATTTTAAACTGAACACCACAGTCCCAAATGACGGACCATGGAGTCCCATGCAATTAGACGATTTCCTGAATGTATAACTCGGTATAATCTTTTGTTAAATCTGTAGTCGTTACTGGCAAGAAACGTGTTGACTTGGTAAGTCGATTTATAATCATCCAATCAAATCATGCTTTTAAAATGAGCAAGATAATCCTGTTATAAATTTCATATTTACCATCTCCACTCAAAATATGTGTATTCTGTGATAAAACACTAGGTTTCCTGCTGCTCGACTTTCACTTGCTGACAATTCCTATACTTGGCCATAATTTTTTTTTGCGACGTTCTTTTTCATGTCGTTCCACCCATAAATCTCCTTAAGATCATGATACATCTTTGGGGAACCTGGGTGGAAAGAATACCTGGAATAACGGGCTTCTAACATGATTTTCTCTCTTTAAGTCCATCTATGTCTGGATCACACAATCTGTATTGGTACCTCAAAATACCATCATCTCCCCCTTATTCAAAAGCCCATCGTCTTATACTTCTGAATCTCCTCTTTCGATTGCAACAAGTAGGGATCATCAAATTGTTTCTCCTTCTCTTCAGCTACTAAGGGGAACAAGTCATGTTCTAGACAATAACTCCGTTATCTTCGGAGTCCGAAGTCGAACTCCTATCTTGGCTGGTGAACTTCTTTCACCAGAGTTCTCTTATCTACCTTAATCATGAGTTATACTCACCACACTTTATCTTCTTAAGCACTTCCTGAAAACACTTATAAAATTGTTGTGAGCTAAGTCTATACTCCGAAGATTAGAGTCTCGTGCAATGGCACTACCCTCGTGATACATAACTTGGCATGATTTTATAGCTTTTCTGTGATCACTTTATCATCAATAACTAAGCTCAGTGATCATTCTACTCACTTTGTGTTTCTTACACATGCTAGACATATTCCTTGTGGTAATTATACAATTTTCCCACAATACTGAACTGGTTTTCTTTTTCATATGCCATGCTAACTATTCGAGTTTCATATCTCCATCTGGACTTACTAATGATTTTCACACCACCCCTTAGACCAAAGGTCATATACTTGGGGATTCTTCCCCTTTTTTTTGGGATCCAAATAACTTTTCTTATTTTCTGCAATTCTTTGCACTCTACGTCAATGACGACTCATCTTCCAATTAACTTCTGAGAAATCCTTCTTACTAGGAAAAACTATATTACCTACATAAATGGAAAGCTAATGTATTCACAACTATCATACATAATCTTAATGATTTAACTCTGCTCACACTGACAATCTTGGGAATACCCTCTTTCGATAATTCTTAAAGGTATTCTTCTGTAGTTTGCTCTCTTACTGCTAGCTGATTTTTTTTCATTATCACTGTACTTCGGGTTTAACTTAAACTCTTTGGGTTCTAACACACGTTCAGTATTTCAAACTGTCATCCACTCACTAGAGTTAACCTGGCTAAGTGAATCAAATTGTATCTCTACTAGCTCTGCTGAAATTGCTAATTCACTGTATTAACTCAAAACTTACTTATTATTCTTTTACTAACCACATGCTATCATCATATCTTCTAGTCTTTTGCATGAGTTGTACGAAATCACATCTTTGGTAATAACAAACGTTTCTGACTCCTACGTATTTTACCCTTAGGCTCTTTTCTGTCCAAAACTATAGTGACCAATTAGGGTCTGACATCTCAACTATCATCATCCAACTTGTGGCTCCATTTGCAATAATTAAAAGAAATTGGTCTCTGAGGTAAAACACATACGATTACCATATACAAACTTATCCTTCAGAGTATACCATCATCTGATAAATCACTTACTGCACCTTCTAGCGATTCTTGGGTTTTAATCTGAACCTAAAATATGCGAAGGTTTCGCTATAATCACTGTTACTTACATTTTCTTTTAACACCCATAGGCCTCACTGTATGCTTACAAGTCACCAGAAATTTTGATACACTGAAAATTGGATATTTGGTAAACAAAACTGAATGCTGGCGTACTGAATAACCACAAACTTGCTAACTGAAAGACTGTATAACTGGTAACTGAGGTAAACTGATAAGCATAAGACATAATAACTGCTTTTGTACTTTCTCACAAGGTTATGCTTTAATCTGTGCTACTATCCATTGCATCCCACTTTTAACGTCCTCTCAAGTCTCATATTTACTAACCTGTACTCCATAATTATACCCCAATGGGCAATTATCCTTTCTAGGACCTTAGGTTTCTCCTACGCGTCGTTTGGGCATCCAATACGTTTGGAATTCTATAGGAAGAGAAGATTACCTATTGCTCTAAGTTTCATAGCACAATCTAGAATAGAAAGAAATGAGACAATCCTGGATGTCTTGGTAGTTAACCGTTTATATGAGTGACCGGCACACACATATAAAGGAAACTCCACTGGACACGGCTTCATAGACTCCCTAAGACTCTTGAACCTAGTGCTCTGATACCAAGCTTTGTCAAATCTTATGCACCTCACTTTCCATCTTGATTTTGAAACAATTATTTTACCCATATTAATAAGATGTTGGAAAATTGAAATTAACTTAGAATCACCATTAGAACTTACCTTGGGTGGTGGAGGGACCCTTGAGGAGTTAGGTTTTTGAGAGCTCCCCTCTCTAGAGCAAGATTTTTGTGTTTTGGGGGTGTGGGGGACGAAGTAGGGCATTAAAATGACCCTCATGAGCGCCCCCCGCACACCTATAGGCCTGACCGCACACTTGACCGTGCAAAATGGCAGTAACACTGCCTCAGGAGCGCGGCCGCGATCGGGGCGCGCATATCGCACACTATTCTGTAGAACGCTCATAACATTTTGCACAGAGATCCGTTTGGGCTCCACAATATATCATTGGAAAGCTATTTCAAAGTCCTACAACTTTCATGTTTTGAGTTTTCTAAAATACCTTACAAGTTTTTCACTAAACCTCCTGCAAGACTGACCCTCTACAAACTTCGTAGATTTTATCGAATCTTGTACACCCCACCCTTCGTCTTGATTCTAAAATAACTATTTCCATCCATAATCATACCAATAGAACTTCACATGTCCAAAATATAACCTTACTATTCCTTTAAAATATTCATACCTAAGCTGAATTTACGGGGTGTTACACAGGCATCTAGCGATGACTCTTTGCAATTGGTCTTCTAAGACACGGACACCCCCCAAACATAGATTTTTAAGATTACAGAATTTTATGATGTTAGATGTGCTAATATCAAATTCAAACTTGCAACGTCTTAGTTTCAATGTTGTCAGCTCTCTAGCTGCATAAATAGCATCAGGTAAACTATAGTACGAACTGCAAAACCAACGGTTAATTTCCAGCACATTGACGTTAAGTTTAACCACCAAATCAATCCAACGATCTATATCATGAGAAGCCAATTCCCGATGATAATTTTCACATGTAATGCTGAATTTTTCAAGACGTATGTTTTGTTCAACATAGAGTTTTAGGGATTGGTCAACCAACTTGACAAACTCTCCTGGGAATATATGGCTATTGGTCTTGGCGTATTGTATTTGACTGAGTACTAGACTAGGTCGTGAAGTCCAAAAATAGTACCATCTCTTGGATAAGACACAAGTTTGAGCTGCGTCTTTCGGGGTAATTTCAGTCTGGCATAAGATGTGATGAATGATATGCACAGGCAACTCTGATATTCTATCCTCGCCACAAGCTCTTTTTGCCTCCATCCCCTTTGTGGTTTCTGTATTTCACATTCCTAGTGGTAATTGGTCACAGCTTTAATTTCCTTTCCTTCTCAAACATGGAAAGTAAACGAACTAATGGAAAGGGCCATGTACTTAATCATTGTTTTCAATAAATTAAACGAAAAAAATTCCTACTGCTAACGTAATGGGCATAATGTTGGTATAACTTGGGTTGATATACCGAGTTAATTTGTTGTCAAGCTATTCAATAATTTTCTCAACTTAACCTCCAGTCATTTTCTCTAAGAAAAAAAGAAAGGAATATAGGTCGATCAATATGAGGAAAAATGTATTTAAATAAAATTCCACCTGCGATGAGGTTTATCGGGACAAGTGCACAATAACCGCTTGGAGGACTGTTGTTTAAATAATAATCGAAAATTACAAAGTATTAATGTTTAGCTGATGCTTCAACATCAGACTTGTGAGACTGAATTGCAAATGTGTTGGTCTAAGTTCCAAACATCAGACATACAGGAACGAAGTTGGTGACCGCAAAACCTAAACCTAAATGTCTAAAGTTGGTATAAAGGGCAGTCCGGTGCATTAAGATCCCGCTATGCGCGGGGTCCATGGAAGGGCCGGACCACAACGGTTTATTGTACGCAGCCTTACCCTGCATTTTTGCAAGAGGCTGTTTCCATAGTTCGAACTCGTGACCTCCTGATCACATGGCAACAACTTTACTAGTTATACCAAGGCTCCCCTTCAAAGGACTGGGTGGCATGCATGCCAGTTTTCGAACACATGACCTTTCGATTGCGCTTAGTGGTAAGTTGCCGTTTTGCTGGAATAGCATCATCTAAAGTTGGTATATGATCTCCAAATATGAGAAGACTGAACCATCGCGTGCTGGATATGAGAAAAGTTGTCTACTCTACTCAATGCCTACTGTTTATATGCAGGGGCGGATCCAGTGCATCGGTTACGGGTTCCCGTGAAACCAGTAACTTTTGTCTAGATCCTGTATGTATTGAAAATTTCATTAAATGTACAAGAATATTTAGCTTGGAACGCAATCCGTTAATCCCGTTATTATTGTATATTAACTTGAAATTTCTGCAGGAACCCATAAACTTAAAATCCCGGATCCGCCTCTATTTATATGTTAAACCAATTTGTTGCAATTAACAAGGGTTTCATACACGTTGATGGTTTTAAAATCCCATTGAAGTTTGATTTGTACTGTATTAACTATGCTTTGTTTTCAATAAAAAGAATTTATAGAAACGTTGTTATCAAACTTGATATGGTCAAGGCCTATGACAGGGCGGATCTGTTTCATTCTCAGGAAGCTCGGGTTTCAGTGAATTATGGGTTGACATGGCATAATAGATCATACTAGGCAGAACCACACAGGCAAGTCTAGGTTGAGTTTAATAAGTTCAACTGAATTCACTGCTTTCAGAATCATGTTTATATATAATAAATCATACTATGTATACTAACTCAGACTAAATGCTGAATTTATCTGTGACTCTCCGGACAATCATACCAAGCTTGTTATTAACATTTGAACATGAAGGTAGTCAGTTGATCAAACAGAGACATGGACTTTGACCAACTATACCAAACGGCATCCATTTCCTTCTCAATTGTGTATGTACTAACTTCTTTCAATCGACGCTGCCAGTGGGAACGCTTGGTTTTGGTATTATCTGGGCATCCTATTACCTGTATTCAAAACAAAACCACAAGATACAGAGAATAGGCTAATGATTATATGACAATCAATCAACACTAGGCAAATACCTACACGTTTGAAAGGATATCCAAATAAAGCAAGAAATTGTAGTGAAATAACACCGAAAAGTAACGATAATAATAATATTGCAATAATATTATTTGTGAGCGGAAATACACTAACTGGCTTGAGTCGTGCAGCTGGGCACTGTCCTAAGAAACTATTTCAGCAGGGTGAAATATTTGTCAAATGCTAATTATATAAATTCTTTTTAAAATACTAATGTAATTTGGCTGACAATTCCCCATAGTATTTTAAAAGAATTTTTGGGAATAATAGTAAAACTTGCTGGATTTGTATTATCTAAATGTAATAGGTTTGGTGTCTATTGGACTATGAACCAAACTTAGATCAATAAAACTTAACTCACAAAATTACTGGTGAAATATAATATTTCTATGAACCAAATAATTCTTATTGTGGGCCAGAGATTTTATCGATCACATTTTGACCCCTGGTAATTTTGCTGTTCAACGCGGTTTTGCGCCCAATAGGCCGTGCGCGTGCCTGGTTATTCATGAGAGCTCTAGAGACTAGGCCAAAAATCTCATAGGAACGACCCACTCCACTCTCATATAGGTGAATTCATCAAGTTTATACTGCTTTTAAATACACCATCCATAAGAACTATGAATTTCATTAAGAGTTATAACTCAGCCTCTCAATTAGTAGCAGTCAAGCACTCTCTTTTAGTGCATCAATGCCAATATTGACTTGTTATTACCCATATGAACCTACTTCATGGGATCTCCAATCACATAGGTTGGGTTACCATCTCTATTGACAACATGTCGGCCTTAACCCTATCTCTTTTGAGGTTTGAAGAATTAATTTTCTTCCCACAGGTTTAGTTAGAGGATCGGCCAAATTTATCTCTGACTTCACATAGTCAATGGAAATTATTCCATCTCTCAACAACTGTTTTATGACATCATGTCTCAATTTCATGTGTCTACTTTTACAATTATAAGATTTATTCTTTGCTATAGCTATTGCCGCTTGGCAATCACAGTGTATAGACACAAGAGGCAATACGTCCTTTATTAAAGGGATATTAGCTAAGAAGTTTCTTAGTCACTCAGCCTCAGAACCAGCTAACTCTAGAGCTACAAACTCTGATTCCATAGTCGATCTAGCAATGATCGTTTGTTTAGCTGATTTCCACGATATTGCACCACCACCAAAGGTGAATACATAACCACTAGTAGATTTTGTCTCATCTGAATCAGAGATCTAGTTTGCATCACTGTACCCTTCTAAAGTAGAAGGAAATCCACTATATAGGATACCATAATTCATGGTTCCTCTCAAATATTTTATTAGTCTATCTAATGCAGACCAATGCTCTCTGTTGGGATTATGAGTATATCTACTCAGTCTACACACAACATAGGCTATATCAGGCCTTGTAAAATTCATTAAATGCGTCAGACTCCCAATAATCTGAGCACATTTAGACTGAGCAACTGGCTCACCATTATTCTTTTTCAACTGAGAGTTAGCATCAAAAGGAGTGCTCATAGATGTGACATTAAAAAATTCAAACTTCTTAAGAAGTTTCTCAACATAATGTTCTTGAGACAACATTATTCCATCTTCCTCCTTATAACTTTAACTCCCAATATTGTATTTACTTCACCCAGATCTTTCATATCAAAATTAGCAGACAAAAATAATTTAGTACTTTGCACAATATTTAAACTTGTACCAAATATAAGCATGTCATCAACATATAGACATATTATCACATAATCATTGTCTACCACTTTAGTATAAACATATTTATCCACCTCAACTGAAGAAAAATCGTCTCTCAGTAAGACTTGTTCAAATTTCTCATACCACTTCTTAGGAGCTTGTTTAAGGCCATAAAGAGATTTAATTAATTTACAAACTTTATTTTCTTGTCCAGGAATGACACAGCCTTCAGGTTGAACCATATAAATTTCTTCTTCTAAATCACCATTCAAAAAAGCAGTTTTGACATCCCTTTGGTGGATAAGAAGAAATTCTAGTCACTGGTGCAAATGTATCAAAATAGTCTATATTATATTTTTAAGAAAATCCTTTTGCTACTAACCGAGCTTTATATTTATCTAAAGATCCATCAGGATTAAATTTTTTTTTTTTGGAAATCCATTTACAACCAATAGGTTTTGCACCAGGAGGTAAGTCAGTCAACATCCATGTATTATTTTTCATAATGGAATCAATTTCAACTTTTATTGCCTCTTTCCAATATTTAGCATCTGAAGAAGATATAGCTTCAAAATAATTTGATGGTTCATTATCGACAAGAAAAGTTTGAAAATCATTTCCATAAGAAAAATATTCTTTCCTAGACCTTTTGCTCCTTCTCAGTTCCTCATTAGAGGTAATTTCATTATTTGTTTCAACGGGTTTATAAGAAATTTTATCAGATAATGTATAAATATATTCAAAGAACTCAGTATTCTTTGTCTCAATTATAGTATTGCAATCAAGCACATCACTTTTTAAAACAAGAAATCTATATGCAGCACTATGTTCTGCATATCCAATTAGCATACAATCAGCAGTTTTTGAACCTATTTTTCTCTTTTTGGGTTCAGGCAAAAGAATTTTAGCAAGGCACCCCCACATTTTTAAGTATTTCAAGTTAGGTTTATAGCCCCTCCACAATTCATATGGAGTTTTACCAGTTTTTCTATGTGGTATTCTATTTTGTAAGTGGCGTGCAGATAAAATAGCTTCACCCCACAAGTTATTAGGAGTATTAGAACTAACTAATATAGAGTTCATCATCTTTATTTTTAAGCAAATACAACTTAGTATATCTAGAAAAATGATCAATAAAAGTCACATAATATCTTTTACCACCTCTAGTCATAGTCTGCTTCAAATCGCCTAAATTAGTGTGAATTAAAGATAACAATTCAGTTTCTCTATTTACGGAAAACAGGTCTTTCTAGTACTTTTAGCTTCAGCACATATTTCACACTTATTAATATTATTTGAGTCTAAACCAGATATTAATCCTAGTGACTATATTTTTTATATATGTGACATTAACATGTCCTAGTCTAGCATGCCATAGAGAAATAGACTCAATCATATAAGTAGAAGCAGATACATTTCCATTGATAACATTAGAAATATTAAGTACAAAGAGTCCTTGGTTACAATAGCCCTTTCCCACAAACACATTATTTTTGGTCATTATGATCTTATCAGATTCAAATGACACTTTCACTCCGGCTCTTCCCAACAAGGATACAGAGATCAAGTTTGCCCTCATAGTAGGAACATGCAGTACATCAACAAGGGCTAAAGTTTTTCCCGAAGTGAGTTTCAGGAGAACTTTACCCTTACCAAGACTTTGGTAGTACTTGAGTCTCCAAGATAGACTTCTTCTCTATCATCCTCTACAGGAGTATAAGAGGAAAATACTTCTCGATTTGCACAAATATGCCTAGTAGCCCCAGAGTCTATCACCCATTCATTTGCATGTGCTACAATGTTTACTTGAGAAATGACAGCTGCAATAATATCACCTCCTTCAGCTAAGTTTGACTTAGGAGTATTAGTTTTTTCTTTGTCATTTCTTGCTCTATACTTGCACTGTGAGGCATGATGGCCTGGTTTTCCACAAACAAAACAAGAGCCCTTTTTCTTTTTAAGGTTAGGATTTTTAGGCTTGCAACCTTGAGACTTATTCCCGTACCTTTTGCGGTTGTTGTTGCTGCTTTGCACTAAGTTTGCTTTGAGAGCTGTCATCCTAGCTTTGGCAGATTCTTTTCTGTTGGAATCTTCAATTAGGATGTGGGTCACAATTTCCTCAATGGTGAAATTTTTCTGTTTGTGCTTTAGGTTGTTTTTGTAGTCACTCCATGAGTCGGGCAGCTTCTCAATTAGCACTCCAGCAGCAAACTTTTCTGGTAAAGACATCCCCTCGGCCTTCAAGTCTTCTAACAATTTTTGAAATTCGTTGATTTATATGTTCATCTCTTTATCATCTCTCATCAGCCACTGGTAAAATTTTTCTACTACAAATTTTTGTTTTGTAGCATCTTCAGCAGTGAATTTTTTGCTTCTTTATAACTGCAATACACGTCAAACAGTTCGTTAGAAATAGTTTGCAATATTGTATGACGGCATACCTTGTTGGCATATTGCCATGATTCCATTATTTTATTATCAGCGTCTGCACTAGGTTGTGGATGCAGCAGTGCATGTGCAACACCATGGACATCAAGCAGTGAGAAAATACATTCTTGCCAACGCTTGAAATTTTTGAAATTTTCATTGGCGAAAATTTCAATATTTGACACATCTGGAAATGGCCTGGCATATGGCAGTGCAACTAGGGCTGGAGCAGCAGACGTAACACCAATATTGGCGGTATCAGTAGTATTTTCAGAATCAGTGTTATTTGCCATAGTTTCTTAGATTGTAGTGAAATGACACCGAAAAGTAACGATAATAATAATATTGCGATAATATTATTTGTGAGCGGAAATACACTAACTAGCTTGAGTCGTGCTGGGCACTGTCGTAAGAAACTATTTCAGCAGGGTGAAATATTTCTCCAGGATTTAACAAGCTTACCTCTATTTTATTTAGAGGATACAGGAATCAACAAAATTAAATATTATACAAATCCAGCTAGTAGGAAAAAAGGAAGAACAACTAATTTGTAATGTTAATTAAATATGATAGAAAAAGAATTGGGAGGAAGAAGAGAGAGATATAAGAAGGATATCTGATGATGATAATGAATGGCTAATGAATGCTATTTATAGTCATAAGTGCATGTTTCTATCATTGTGAATGATTGCTACGTGGCTTTCTTCTTTTGCCACTTCTCCAAAGGAAAGTGCCATTTATCAAAAGGCTTAAAGGATGGCTGCCACATTTTGGTAGTAAGACCACTTGTCTTTTACCTTTCCATGCAAAGACATTTGTCAAATGCTAATTATATAAAAAAAATTTAAAATACTAATGTAATTTGGCTGACAGAAATTACCTGGAGTACTTTGTTATTTTGTAGTTGGCAGTATTGACATGGTATTGGGATACATGTCCATTAAATCATTTATGAACGATTCAAGATGCAATATAGGTCTAATGAATCTTGGCTTGTTCTAGATTCCACAACTTCGATAAGGTTAACTTCTTGAGTTTTTCGCTTATAATCTCTATGTTTTTCAGCTCATAGCAACTTGTTAGGTTCAATTCTGAAATCTTTGAGTGATTAGAGAACATGTCTTGAAATTGTTGCTCTGTGATGGCACCCCAGAGTTTGAGTGTTTCTAAAGTATTGCAAGCATCCAAAATTGCAATTTTGCAAGGAACAAGATTGTCCTCACTTCTCTCGGTCAACTGCTTCCCTCTATATAAAAAGTACCAAAGATTTGGAGCCTGGACTATCAAACTTTTGAGTTTGCACAAAACAACCACCAAATTCTCCAAATGTACTAGGCCGAAAACATGTACATTGTTTATACACTCGCAATTAACTAGTTGTAGAGTCCTCATGAATGGGCATCTAGCGATAACTCTTTGTAATTGGTCTTCTAAGATATGGACACTCCATAATTTAAGATTTTTAAGATTACAGAATGTTATGATGTTAGTTGTGCTAATATCAAATTCAAACTTGCACCTCTCTAGTTTCAATGTTTTCAGCTATCTAGCTGCATAAATAGCATCAGGTAAACTATAGTACACATTGAAATTCCAACAGTGAAGCTCTAACACTTTGACGTTAAGTTTAGCCACCAAATCAATCCAACGATCTATACGAGAGGCCAATTTTTGATGATATGTAAGGCTGAATTGTTCATGACGTAAGTTTTGTTCAACATGGGGTCGTAAAGATTGATCAACATAATTAACAAATTCTTCTAAGGACATATATCTGTAGGTGTTTCCATATCGTTCTTGACTGAGTATCAGATTAGGTCGTGAAGTCCAAAAATTGTACCATCTCTTAGACAAGACACAAGTTCAAGCAGCCTCTTCTGGGGTAATTTCAGTTTGACATAAGATGTATGTTGGCAAGAGAGTTAATTGACACCCTTTCGTCGGGAAATTACATGCATAGATAGGTTAAATATTTTTTTTTATGTATATATATTATTTGTCGACTTCCTTAATTTTTTTCATATGCCTGTTTATTTATATTTTGACTCCCCTTAGTGATAATTCTGGCTCCGTCACTGAATATGAAAGAAAATAATGAAAACAAAGAGGGGGATCTGTTGGGAATAAATCCCCCACAGAAATATTATTCACGGTAATAAAAGCGGAATAATGTAGCACCGAGATACGGTAATTAACAAGATTAAAAGAGTGACAACGACACCAAGATTTTGACGTGGAAAACCTTTTCGAATAAGGAAAAAAACCACGGCCCTGAGAGGAGCAACTGATATCACTATAGCAAGGAATTTTACACTGCGTAGGTCCGAGTAAAATACTCCAAAGACCACTACAATACTCAAAAGAACTAACCTTCTTTTGATATTTCCAACTCACTACAATATCGCTCACTCTCTATTTTTCTCACAGACTATTTTCTTATAGCCTGTCTATGATCCCTCACTCTTTCTTTCTCTCTTTGTTGGTGTATAGAAATGAGAGCCGCAGCTCTCCTTTTATAGTGTTGAGCACCTACCATATTTGACAATTTGCATATTTGCAAAGTCATAATGAATCTGACAATTTTCCTTCCTTTTTTTTTCATTTATGAGGATGGATCCCACAAATCTCCCCCTCCACACCCATTTACCTGAAGGAGGTAACACCGGACTTCTAGATTGAGTGCATGCCGACAAGTTCTTTGAACAATTCGAGCTTGTAGAAATATTCAAGACTTTTAGAGATTCATTCTCTACCATTTTCGGAATCCAATGATATCTCACGTCGATGTGTTTGGTCCTTGCATGGTGAATGAAGTTCGTGCTAAGATCCATTGCACTTTGACTGTCACAATAGACGACATACTCCTTCTGATGCAACCCATGCTCTTAAAGGAACCGTTTGAACCATGTCATCTCATTGCCAATTTCAGTAGCGGTAATATATTCCGCTTCAGTTGTAGAGAGTGCGACACACTTCTGCAACCTCGACTGCCATGATATAGCTCCCCCTGAAAATGTAATGAAATATCCAGTAGTGGATTTTCTGTATCAATGTCACCTGCCATATCAACATCTGTATAGCCCTTTAACATTGGATTAGATCCTCCAAAGCATAAACAATCTCCCGCGGTACCTCTCAGGTACTTGATTATCCACTTGACTGCTTCCCAACATTTTCAAGAACCTGCTAACAACACCAATTACGTGAGCAATATCAGGTCTAGTGCATTCCATTGAATACATCAAACTTCCAACGGCAGAGGAATAAGGAACTTTGATAATGCTTTCCTTTTCCTTCATTGTTGTATGACATATCTTCTTGCATAACTTCAGATGACTAGCAAGAGGTGTGCTGACTGGCTTAGCATTCTTTATATTGAAGCGTTCCAGTACACGTTCAATGTACTTCTCCTGAGACAGCTACAACTTTCTGCGTGTTCGCTCTTGAACTATCTTCATACCCATAATTTGTTGTGCTGGGCCCAAGTCCTTCATATCATGAGTAGGATAAATCTCCCTTCAACTTTGCAATCAACTCCTTGTCTTTTTCTACAATTAACATGTCGTTCACATACAACAACAAAATAATAAAATTATTGTCAAAAAAACTTTTGAAGTAACACACATGGATTAGAATATGTCTTTATGTATGTTTGACTTTTCATGAATGAGTCAAACTTCTTGTACCACTGCCTTGGTGTCTGCAACCAGGGGCGGACCTACGTGGAAGGTAGAGGGGTCACCGGCACCTGTTAAGCTCGGGAAAAAACCTGTATTTATATGTATATGTAGGTTGTATACCTTGAGAAACGGTTATATATTTTATTAGGCTCCCTCAATTTCAAATGTCCGTTTGGGGCACTGGTTGCATCTGCACCGTGTTGTTGCTCTTATGGGTGGATGATTGTGGTTCAATTCCCAGCTCCAACAGTTACTTTGGTTTTAGTTTAAGGATTTATAAGTCCGGATTTCTATTTTGGCTTTTTTCCTTTAGTTTCTGGTCCTTTTCTTAATTTTTTCTTTAGTTTCCGCCCAAAACCCCCTTTCCTATGACTAAACCTCTCCCTCAAAAATTCTTAAACTCTTCTCTATGTTAAAAATCGAAGCTTAGAACTTATCATAATCATCAAAGTCTTAAGAGAGTTGCACGACGTCAAACTTTGTAGCTAATAATTCGCATGAGTCATGGCTATGACAAAAATAATAGTGCCCCCGCCATTTCCAAATTCTGGGTCTGCCTCTGTCTGCAACCCATAAAGACTCTTATTCAGTTTGCACACCATGTGTTCCCTTTCAGCTACTTCAAATCCTTCATGCTGCTCCCTATAAATCTCCTCTTCCAAATCTCCATGAAGAAATACAGTTTTCACGTCCAACTGCTCCAGTTCAAGATCTAGGCTAGCTGCTAAGCTCAAAATTGTTCGAATAGAAGTCATTTTGACAACAGGTGAGAAAATTCGTCAAACTCAATACCTTTCTGCTGTTCGAAGCCTTTTACCACCAATCAAGATCTGTATCTGACAAACTTTTCATTTCCATTGTTCTTGAGTTTAAAGACTCATTTGCATTTGAGAGGTCTTTTACCCTTTGGAAGTTCAACCAGCTTGTACGTGCCATTTTTCTGCAGAGATTCCATCTTCTCTTTTATGGCTTTCATCCAATGGTTCTTTTCTGGATGGGACATCACCTCTATAAGACTTTCTGGCTCCCAATCATCACTGATGAGGACATACTCTGTGGAGAGGTACCTGCATGACCCTACCCTTGGCCTCTCAGATCTTCTTAGAGGTTGAGGTTGTTCTTCTTCCTGAGTGGGGTACTCCACCTGCTCGGCATCATCATTAAGTTGCTCCCCATGCTCAATAACCTCACCAGGCTGCTCCCCCCTGTTCGGCAATCTCATCGGTCGTACTTTCTGCACTTGTAGGTGTCACTCCCCCTTTTTTCCCTCTTTGCATCGGAAAATTGGGTTGGTGACATTTGGCTGGGACAACTCTTTCCTTTTGGGAAAGGGGTTTGCAATTGAAGAGTCGCCACCTAATGGTTTAAGGTGCATTAGGACACCTATAAGGTTCAATTCTAAGTTTGTTTGATAACCAGAGATAGGGTAAGGGCTTGAAATTATCCTAAGGGGAAGGTGTTAGGCACCCCTCAAGATCCACTAGTGTGGTTCCCGACCAGATAGTTCCTTTGTGAATTTGTGCAATTAACAAGTAAACAAACAAGGCTCAAATAAGAGGGGATTTTAAATACACGAATGTTTGTAAGTGATAAAATAAAACAAAATTTTGAAAGAGTTATAACTAAACATGCTAATGAATATAAATGGGGGTCCTAGATTTATTTGTAATATGGATCACATCAATGCAATACCCGGTAATAACTCCTCAAAAGAGGGGCTACACGTGGTATTAGCGCACCGGTCATCACATCCATATCTACCCTTCCCACCCCGTTAAGGTATTAAAGCGCAGATTGGTCTCGACCTCTATTGCATGCTATTACCCGTCCCATTCCTATCAGTCCCGAAGGAATTTAGGACTACTATTCCTATAAGCAGGAGGATTTTAGGCTGACTTTTTGGGTTTTAAAGGTAAAAAGACTAAGGCGACATTCAAAACACATAAGACTGCATTTTAGGGGGAACATGTAAACAACTAAAGGCTCATATATACCTCCTCAAGTAGAGCACATAAATAGCATGACTTAAAACACATTTAAGGCCAGAAGTACTAAGATAGGGGAATTTCAGATGTTGAAGCAGACCTATTTATTACATAACTCAGATAAGAAGTCAGAATCAGGCCTGCCTGCTGGTTGCAGCAGTTGCTAATTAAACAAAGGCGGATTCAATTTTATTGTTATTACCTAAGGCTTGCCTAAGTGTGTATTGATGATACCCTATAAGCATGATACCTATTACTGATTCAAAAAATGGTAAAGCAGTGAGAGTTTTAAATGAGTAACTTGGATCCTATAGGCATGCTTTCTAAACCGCATTAATGAAAGGAGTGAGTTGTTTAAACTAATTCAACATAGTACGAGTCAAACAGATTTTAACTAAACTGGTTTCAGATCCTATAGGCATGGTATCTAATTGAGTAGGCAGGATTTATTTGATCATAGCGAAATTCCAATAGGCATTACTTCTATAAAAATACTGATTTTAATCTTGTAGACACGACATCTAGTTTAGAAACTGATTTTAACTTGTGGGCATGATGTCTGATTATAGCCATTAGACCCTATAGGCATGATTTCTAAGTGTGAAAATAAACATGCAGAACTTTACTAATCAGATCCTAAAGGCAGGATATCTACCCTTAAAACATGCACAATTACCTCATCCCTTTTCACTAACCAACCCAAATATTCGTTACAACTTATTACATACCAAAATACTGAATTGCAGAAGAAGTGTAAAATAAGAAGTTACAACCATAGGAAGCCTGATTCTGACTTCCTCTCTGAGTTATGGAACAAACCACCTCAAATGCCACTTGTTTCAAAGACTTTCTCAGACCTGGGTGTGTCATAGTTCCCTAAGGGTCTCAAGGGACCCCGGGCAGTGTTACCCCGATTTGCATAACTAGATAGAGATGAGTGCAGTGTGGATGGGCCAGCCCTTATGTGTCCAAGTTCAGATGGAGCTCATGGGTCCCAAGGCAAGGCTCACACAAGAGGGGCAGAACCTATGTTCTAAGAGAATAGTGGAAGTGCAGAAACAGAGATTTTATTTAAAACTAGGTTGAGAATAGACAGGGGGTAAGGGTGAGATGAAAACAGTAGTAGTAAAACTTAAATTACACAGAATTAGTAATTGCACAAAAAGGGTCAGGTTTGGGACATGCACAACAATAGATGATGCTGGCATGCCCACAAACCAGCCAGAGAACACAAGCACATAGGAGGATATGGGGTTTGGGATTCATAAGTCAGCAAGTCACATAATCAAGTGACTGACAGAGTGCATACATAAGGGAACATGTTAATTTAGAAAGGGGAGGGAGCATATTACAGTATGCTTAGTAATGAGACTTGATTGCATACACATAAGCAGAAACAAGCAAGAGTGAAGGAAACAGTTAAAGAAACATGTTGTTGTTGATGCTTGAAGATTAACTAGGACATACCACTAAGAGGCAAAGTGCAGAAAGAAAAGTAAGAAAATTTCCACAGCCTAGCCTTGGCTTTCAGCCGGCTAGACAAGGCAGTAACACAAGTAGTAACAGAGAAAAGAGAGAGAGTTTTGAGTGAAGTGTGTGTTCTGAACTCAGATGGTTCGTCCGTGTCTTTGAAAGAAGATGGGTGCAGGGTAGTTATAGTCTTTTGAAAACGAGTGAAGGAGAGGTAATAAGTAAAGTCTTGATACAAACATGGAAACAATCACAAGTTAGAATCAATTACCTAAGTGATTCCCCTTTAATTAAGGAATCACTGTCTAACGGGTAGCAGCAGGTCTAATTAAGGAAAGAAAATTAGTTTGGAAGCAGACTGATTATTGCCATATAAGGGGTAGTAAAAGCATGCAGTGAACAATCGAGTCTAAGTACAAAAATATGCTTATTTTGGGAAAGAAATCAACAAGGTAAAACATCACAGTAAAGGGAAAAGAATCAATTAATTTTAAACAGGCGAGTGAAATTAGTGTTCATAAAAGGAAAGTTTTTGAAATCAGTCACAAGATTAAGATCAATCAAGGAAGAATATGCATCTGCACTTCAGTATATAAACAGAGTGAACGGAAACATCAGACATGCGAGGCCAAGCACATTGGCAAAAGAAACAACATACAATAGTAGAAGAAATAAGCATAGGATTCAGTAGTGACCAAAGTTAGATAGTCAGGGCTCGCACGTATAGCCAAAGTGAAGAAGAGAGTCAAAACAAGTAAAGGTCTCACAGTAACAGGTGAGGAAACCCTTTTGAGAAATTAGGGTTTCAGCCATAGTCTAGTGGAAAGATAGTAAAAATCAGATAAGTCACATAAAGAAAAGAGAGTCTGAAACAAGAACTTTCAATTGAGTCAAGTATGCATTCAAACAAACAATTTCAGACCCAAAGACCTAGGGTTTTCAACAATAATCGAGTTTAAAAGATGGTAAAACAAATAAGTCAAACAAGAACTTAATCAAACCAGTACACATCTAATCAAACACCTTCAGAACTCGAACGAGACCCACAAAGGAATTAGGGATTTCAACATGCTGACTCAGATAGAAGAACAACATGAGCAAAACATAACAGAATCACACAACATTAAAAATCGGAGAAGAGATCTTTTGAAAAACTTAAAGGAAAACCTTAACCAAAAGTTGTTTTGAGAGAAAAGTTGAAGAACTTTCGAGAAAAACACTTGACATTCACAGCAAGTACAGATCTAAAGTAGATCTGAAAGAAAATCCAAGGATCTTAAAGACCCCTTGTTTCGAAAAACCCAGAAAAGGTGAGAAAGGCCTTGAAAGTTACCGATCTAACCAGGAGAGTCAAGGATCTGACTCGAACGGCCAGCTGGGGAGAAAGGTCAGGGATGACCGGAGAAAAGCCATGAACCGCAGTCGAACAAGGACTGGACCAGATTCCTCCGGGGACTGGCCATGAAACAACAGAAACAAACACCCAAGAGTCATGGGAGGCCACCACACATCTCCAATGGCCATGGGAGGTCATGGATTAGGAAGGGTTTAGGGTGGATTAGGTGTAGTTTGATGGCGGCGGCTAGGGTTCGTGTTAAGTTTCAAAGAGAGTTGAGAGAGAAGAGGGATTCAGAGGCGGTGGTTGATGAGAAATGAGGTAGGGTAAGGGGTCGTTTGGGGTTAAAAAGGAAAGGGCGTATAGGAGCCGTCGATCTAAATGATCAACGGCTAGGATTAAAGGGGTAAGGTGGGGAGTCCGGGTTGGGTTGTTTAAATGGGTTAGGGGTCGGGTTTGAACGAAATTGGGACGGGGGGAAATTGGGTCTGATTTCGCGTTCAATTTAGGCTACAATTGAAATGAAATTGGGCTATCATTTAAATAGCCATTTTCCCCTTTTAAAATTATAAAAAATAGTAAATTAATTTCTGAAACCAAATTAATAGCACTAAAATGACTTATAGCATTTAATTATTAATTTAAAAATACTGGACTTAATTTTCATGGATATAAACGCAATTAAATCCTAAAAGAGGCCAATACTGCAATAATATGCAATTTAGCTTTAAAAATACTAAATAAATTTGCAAAAATTATCTTAGCTATATTTCAGCATAAATGTGAAAGTCCAATAAATGAATTACCAAAAATAATAATTTTGGAAATCATTATTGGGTTTTTTTATGGATAAAAAATGGGGAAATGAATTGATTTAAAAACCCTTAAAAATTAAGAAAAAATAATAAAACATTTGAACATACTTATATATGCATACATATGCTATTTTGAAGGTATTTTGCATATTGAAAAATATATAGGGAAAAATTGGGTATCAACAGCTGCCCCTCTTTACCCGGGAAGGATGAAAGAGTTGTCGGGTAAAGATATGATGGCCAATTTTGACCGAACGAAACGGTTCGAAGAAGTTAGGCTGCGCCCTGGCTTCTGAGCTGCCTACATATCCCTAGTTTTACAGGAATCGGGCCATATGTAGTTCAGGATCCGTCGGCGGAGTACGCATATGGAGGCTTACCAAGAACGGATGCAATATCCAGGATGGGGCGAGTGGGCGGCTTGTGAGGATGGTTAAGGCTTGATATGGCTGCGGGAACTGGAGCGGGCTAGCTCCTGCCAGGATGGCCGTTGCTCGCCGGTGTACCTGCAATTAGAAACAATACAAGCGTATAATGTGCATAAATTTAAACATGATGCAAATTCCCGTTGGACCATGAATGTTGTCTTTGAACGGTTAGGATGACGTCTTTAGACCATGATGTCCTGGGCCATGAAGCGTATAATAAAGGATTCACAGGCCATGAAATGATGTTCTCGGGCCATGAGGATGGTGCCTCCGAACCATGACGCCTTTGAATAATGATATGCAAAAAGATTGAAAGGAATCCTCGGGCCATGACATGGTGTTCTCGGGCTATGAAGATGGTGCCCTCGAACGATGACGCCTTTGGATGGGTTGGCGATATTTCAGCCCATGAAGGATGCA
>NW_017672275.1:196006-197172 GCF_001879085.1 Nicotiana attenuata
GATCATCAAGTCAGCATCAGACTCACGCAAGACAAGAGACGTGATGAGTTTCTTAGGAAGACTTAACTATATCAGTCGGTTCATAGCACAGTCTACAGTTATCTGTGAGCCAATCTTTAAGATGTTGAAAAAGGACGGCACTACCAAATGGACTGATGACTGCCAAAGAGCCTTCGACAGAATCAAGGAATACTTGTCAACACCACCAGTCTTGGTCCCACCCGAGCCAGGTAGACCCCTATTACTCTACATCGCAGTATTGGATGGAGCTTTCGGTTGCGTTTTTGGGGCAGCATGATGAAATTGGGAGAAAGGAACAGGCTATTTACTACCTCAGCAAGAAGTTCACTCCCTACGAAGCCCGATATTCTCTTTTGGAATGCACCTACTGCGCTTTGACTTGGGTAGCTCAAAAGCTGAGACATTACTTCTGTGCCTACACCACGTATCTCATATCAAAGATGGACCCTTTAAAGTACATCTTTCAGAAACCCATGCCCACTGGCAAGCTGGCCAAGTGGAAAATCCTACTGAGTGAATTCGATATTGTGTACGTAACTCAGAAGGCGATCAAAGGACAAGCATTGGCAGACCACCTTGCTGAAAACCCCGTGGATGGAGAATATGAACCTTTGAAAACATATTTTCCCGATGAAGAGGTATCATTCATAGGAGAAGACATTGCAGAGTCCTATGATGGCTGGAGAATGTTTTTCGATGGAGCAGCAAATTTCAAACGAGTTGGCATAGGAGCAGTCTTGGTGTGAGAAATCAGTCAGCATTATCCGGTGTCACGGTCAACTTTATCAGAACAGAATGTCCAGAGCCTTCAACAAGAGAGTCAAGCCGAGGCAATTCACATCGGGGCAATTGGTATTAAAGAAAATTTTTCCGCATCAAGATGAAGCCAAAGGGAAGTTCTCTCCCAACTGGCAGGGTCCGTACATGGTTCACCGGGTTTTGACAGGAGGAGCCCTCATACTCACAGAAACGGACGGAGAGATCTGGACAAAGCCGATTAATTCAGATGCAGTCAAGCGTTACTATGTGTAATCTCCATGTTCTCCCTATATGATGTAATTTGAACTATGTCTGACCTGATTCCCGTTTAAGAGGGGATACATAGGCAACCTTATGGGTTCGGTCACAATTAAATAAAATTTTCA
>NW_017672275.1:199234-203509 GCF_001879085.1 Nicotiana attenuata
TGGGGCAAAATTTTGAGGAGGACCCTCAAAATTCTGTAGCAGGAGAAGTTGCAATGTCTCGAGCCGCGTCACAGTCGTCGGTTCATCTAAAAACTATTTTAATTATACGTTTATGTTATACTCTTACAAAATCATGCATGATTATTATCAAAACTGCTTTGTTTATTAACGCTACCCCAACGATACGGACGGCATCGCCAGATCAAAGCCGAACAAGTCATGCAAAGCCAGTGGGGATATGAACTAAACTTTTCCCCTTTACAGAACTCATAATTTTTCTTTGGATGCTGGCACAAAGATAACAAAATCATTGAACGCAATATCTGCCCGTACAACAAACGTCGTTCAAAGTTACTATTCTCCGAACCATTGCGCCTACCGACATCAGCTATCAGTATACGCCCATAATGTTCCATACGTCACAATGCTCCCAGTAATCACAATGCCGCAATCTGCTATCAGCTAAGAAAATCTACTACCATTTGCTATTCTATTTCTTTCATAAGGCTACTATTCTACCTTCCAACTTGCATAAAGCTACTATTCTGCCTTCCGAGGTTAAGCTTTACCTCTATCTGCATTCGCATTGCATAAGCTACTATTCTGCATTCCGAGGTTAAGCTTCTACCTCTATCTGCATTCGCATTGCATAAGGCTACTATTCTGCCTTCCAATTTGCATAAGGCTACTATTCTGCCTTACGAGGTTAAGCTCTACCTCTATCTACATTCGCATTGCACGGCTGAAAGATCGCCACATTACACGGCTGAAAGATCGCCACATTGCACGGCTAAAAGATCGCCACATTGCACGGCTGAAAGATCACCACATTGCACGGCTGAAAGAGGCTGTGTAATGTGGCGATCGATTGGAAATGCCACTGTTGTCAGATAGATGCAGACATGATAAAGGTGCCTCCAAATGAACTTAATGCAACAAGCTCGCTGTAGCCGTTCGCCGCTTGTGGAATGGATGTTATTGGACCAATCGAGCCTGCTGCTTCCAACGGGCACAGGTTCATTCTAGTAGCAATCGACTATTTCACAAAATGGGTCGAAGCACCATCTTACAGAGCAGTGACAAAGAAGGTCGTGGCAGACTTTGTCCGCGGCCGCATTGTTTGCCGATTCGGGATTCCAAAATCAATCATTACTGATAATGGCTCCAATCTCAACAGCGACTTGATGAAAGCTATATGTGAAACTTTCAAGATCAGGCACAAGAATTCTACACCCTACAGGCCTCAAATGAACGGAGTTGTGGAAGCCGCCAACAAGAATATCAAGAAAATATTGAGGAAAATGATAGAGAAGCATAAACAGTGGCACGAGAAGTTATCATTTACTCTGTTAGGGTGTCGCACCACAGTCCGAACGTCAACTGGGGCAACCCCCTATATGCTGGTATATGGTACAGAAGTCGTCATTCCCGCCGAAGTAGAAATTCCTTCCTTAAGGATCATACAGGAAGCCGAGCTCAACGATGCAGAATGGGTAAAGAGTCGTTACGAGCAGCTAGCTCTTATAGATGGAAAAGAATGAACGCAGTTTGTCACGGTCAACTTTATCAGAACAGAATGTCTAGAGCCTTCAACAAGAGAGTCAAGCCGAGGCAATTCACACCGGGGCAATTGGTATTAAAGAAAATTTTTCCGCATCAGGATGAAGCCAAAGGGAAGTTCTCTCCCAACTGGCAGGGTCCGTACATGGTTCACCGGGTTTTGACAGGAGGAGCCCTCATACTCACAGAAACGGACGGAGAGATCTAGACAAAGCCGATTAATTCAGATGCAGTCAAGCGTTACTATGTGTAATCTCCATGTTTTCCCTATATGATGTAATTTGAACTATGTCTGACCTGATTCCCATTTAAGAGGGGATACGTAGGCAACCTTATGGGTTCGGTCACAATTAAATAAAATTTTCACTTCCCCCAGAATTGGAAACTGGGGAAGAATTTTGAGGAGGACCCTCAAAATTATTTTAATTATACGTTTATGTTATACTCTTACAAAATCATGCATGATTATTATCAAAACTGCTTTGTTTATTAACGCTACCCCAACGATACGGACGACATCGCCAGATCAAAGCCGAACAAGTCAAGCAAAGCCAGTGGGGATACGAACTAAACTTTTCCCCTTTACAGACTCACAATTTTTCTTTGGATGCTGGCACAAAGATAACAAAATCATTGAACGCAATATCTACCCGTACAACAAACGTCGTTCAAAGTTACTATTCTCCGAACCATTGCGCCTACCGACATCAGCTATCAGTATACGCCCATAATGTTCCATACGTCACAATGCTCCCAGTAATCACAATGCCGCAATCTGCTATCAGCTAAGAAAATCTACTACCATTTGCTATCCTATTTCTTTCATAAGGCTACTATTCTACCTTCCAACTTGCATAAGGCTATTATTCTGCCTTCCGAGGTTAAGTTTTACCTCTATCTGCATTCGCATTGCATAAGCTACTATTCTGCATTCCGAGGTTAAGCTTTTACCTCTATCTGCATTCGCATTGCATAAGGCTACTATTCTGCCTTCCAATTTGCATAAGGCTACTATTCTGCCTTACGAGGTTAAGCTCTACATCTATCTACATTCGCATTGCATGGCTGAAAGATCGCCACATTACACAGCTGAAAGATCGCCACTTTGCACGGCTAAAAGATCGCCACATTGCACGGCTGAAAGATCGCCACATTGCACGGCTGAAAGATCGCCACATTGCACAGCTAAAAGATCGCCACATTACACGGCTGTGTAATGTGGCGATCAATTGGAAATGCCACTGCTGTCAGATACATGCAGACATGATAAAGGTGCCTCCAAATGAGCTTAATGCAACAAGCTCGCCGTAGCCGTTCGCCGCTTGTGGAATGGATGTTATTGGACCAATCGAGCCTGCCGCTTCCAACGGGCACAGGTTCATTCTAGTAGCAATCGACTATTTCACAAAATGGGTCGAAGCACCATCTTACAGAGCAGTGATAAAGAAGGTCGTGGCAGACTTTGTCCGCGACCGCATTGTTTGCCGATTCGGGATTCCAAAATCAATCATTACTGATAATGGCTCCAAGTCTCAACAGCGACTTGATGAAAGCAGATATTGCGGTCAATAGATTTTGTTATCTTTGTGCAGACTCCAAAGACAAATTGTGAGTTTCTGTAAAGGGGAAAAGTTTAGTTCGTAATCCCACATCGCTTTGCTGACTTGTTTCGGCTTTGATTGGCATGTCGTCCGTATCTGGTTGGGGTAGCGTTAATAACAAAGCAGTTTTGATAATAATCATGCATGATTTGTAAGAGTATAACATAAAGTATAATTAAAATAGTTTTTAGATGAACTCGACGATGTGACAGCAGCTCGAGACATTGCAACTTCTCCTGCTACAGAATTTTGAGGGTCTCCTCAAAATTTTGCCCCATTTGATGGGTTGACTCTTCTGAATGCTGCTCGCGCGCGATCGGCTGAAATTACTTCGGAATTTTGAGGTCCTCTCAAAATTCTTCCCCAGTTTTCAATTCTGGGGGAAGTGAAAATTTTATTTAATTGTGACCGAAACCTAAGGTTGCCTACGTATCCCCCTAAACGGGAATCAGGTCAGACATAGTTCAAATTACATCATATAGGAGAACATGGAGATTACACATAGTAACGCTTGACTGCATCTGAATTAATCGCTTTGTCAGATCTCTCCGTCCGTTTCTGGAGTATGAGGGCTCTCCTGTCAAAACCGGTGAACCATGTACGGACCCTGCCAGTTGGAGAGAACTTCCCTTTGGCTTCATCCTGATTGCGGAAAAATTTTCTTTAATACCAATTGCCCCGGTGGAATTGCTCGGCTTGACTCATCTTGTTGAAGGCTTCTGAGACATTCTGTTTGATAAAGTTTGACCGTGACATAACTTGCGTTCATTCTTTTCCATCTTATAAGAGCTAGCTGCTCGTAACGACTCTTTACCCATTCTGCATCGTTGAGCTCGCTTCCTGTATGATCTTAAGGAAGAATTTCTACTGCGGCAGGAATGACGACTTCTGTACCATATACCAGCATATAGGGGGTTGCCCCCAGTTGACGTTGCGGACTGTGGTCGACACCCTAACAGAGTAATATAACTTCTCGTGCGCACTGTTATGCTTCTCTAATCATTTCCTCAATATTTCTTTGATATTTCTTGTTGGCGGTTCCACACTCCGTTCATTTGAGGCCTGTAGGGTGTAGAATTCTTGTGCCTGATCTTGAAAGTTTCACATATACGCT
>NW_017672276.1:0-5179 GCF_001879085.1 Nicotiana attenuata
GTTAATTATCGTGGGGTCGGATTCTGACCCATACAGTTAGTCCCTCCGCTTATTGAGGTCGTGCCTTGGCCGAGCTCGATGAGTGGATTTCGTCGACTGTAGTTTGAGAAACTCGGATAGGGAGGTCGACTGTCGCTTCGGTCGAGGCCGAATTCTCTTTGGCGATGGCCCTTAGCCTTGTAGAGTGTCAGTGTTTCGTTATTGTGTTATCAAGTCGCCGTTCGATCGAGGTTGGACTCTCCTCCTTGGCGAAGGCACTTGACCCTTTAACTTAATTCGAGTGAGCTCGAGCTTTGTTGTGCTCTGATCCTTACGTTTGTTTGGGAGCATACCCGTCGACCATGGCGGACGGGTCGTATGTTGTGCGACCGAGGGGAGTAAGGGCACGCTTGATACGTGTTTGGCGACGTCCAAAATTTTGAGGGCGCGCGGAACATCTCCTCAGCGTTCATAGGTCGTTACAACCATTTCGAGGGCGAGACGCCGGTTGGCGACTGAAAAGCTGCTTCATGGAGCTTGTCATAATGACGCACGTTTCTGTAGAATCGAACCGGTGTGCGGTTGGTCATGTAGTTAATGGTGGCTATTGGGGTTCATGAAAGCCACTTGTGTTGCCTATAAATAAGGGCTGAGGCATTTACTTCTCATATTTTCATTGTTTGTCTGAGAGAGATTCTGAAGAAGCTTTTCTTCCTGCTAATTCACCTTCATCTTGGTTCTTCGATCGTTATAACTTCCGTCTTGTCCATCAAACTTTGTTTCTGTTCGTTATTGAATCAACAATGGCAGGCAGTTCTTCCCAAAACGTTCTTCCGACGGATCTTCCGGTTCCGGTGACTGAAGGGCCATCTCCGGCAATGGGCGGTGCAGAACTGGTGGAGACTGATGAAGCTCCATCGATTGACGAGATAGTATCTCTGCCCGGAGGTCCGATGACTGATTTCACCGCTGATGGTGGGGAGGATTAGGTGGAAGAAGCCCCGTTAATGGGGGAGATTGGGATGGCCCAACTACGGGGACAGGGGGTCATCCCCAGCTATGCTGACGTCGTTCTCGCTAGAAGCGAGGAGAGGGTCCACACCGACCTCAAGGGATACTGCGTCTTTTACGCCTATCCCTTCAAGTTGGGGTTTAAGCTCCCGCTCCCAATGCTAGTTGTTGATTTCTGTCGTTATTACGGGGTATGCCCGGGTCAGCTTGCTCTTTCTCTTTACAAATTATTAGCAATGCTTATCAAATATGCAGAACTGGCCGGTAGGGAGGTCGCGTTGCAGCATGTGCTTAACCTCTACGCTCCCCAGAGAGTTCGTGGTACCATGATTCGAGCGTGCCCTCGCGGGACGAGGGGCCTGACTGTGAAACTGGATGATGAGGTCGACCCTCGGACTTCCGAGCACTTCTTCTACATCAGGACTGAACATTTAGTGGCGTGCTCTACTGGATTCCCAGAGGCTTGGAATCATGCACGTAAGTTCCTTAATCGTAGAATTCCCTTTTCTGCCCCTCCTTACGTCTTGTGCTCATAAACGTTAACTCGTATCAATTTTGTAGCCGAAAGGTTGCCGCCGGCTCCGTTGGCTGGGATTCGTGAGTGGGTTGAGGCCGTGCTCCCCCATACGGTGGGGATACGCCCATGGGCGTCTTTCTGGGAGAGGCATGGCCGTAGGCCTGTGGCAGGTAAAAAATCGATTTCTTCTTCTGTTCTGCTTTGTTTCAACTCTATTCATCAACTTTGTTTTTCTGTGATCAGGGAGGGCACGCCGCGTCAGGGCCCCTCAGTTGGCCTTTCGTCGGCTGGGTGCGATTGCTCGGCTCACTGCAGCACCGGTGCCGCGCCCAGTACCGAGGGCGGTGTCAGTTGAGTCTTCGGCGTCTCCTTCTCCAGCGCAGGCCGCACTTCGGGATGAGAGACCATCGGGGGTTGTGCGCCCTAGAGCGGAATCGCCATCAAATGAGGAGGAAGAGAGGCCATTGATAAGGCGCAGAGTCACGTTCACGCCGGCTCCTCCTGTGGTAATTAATTTGGACTCCCCCCCGACGGATGCGGAGAGGAGTGCGGTTGCGGCGCCTGCCCCTGAGGGCGGACAAACAATGGGGGTTGCTCCGGTTGGCTTGGGCCATGATGATACCGTCGCTTCGGCGACTCAGTTGGGGGTTCTAGTCGCTGAGACGGGAGGTAGTTCCTCAGCGGCTGCTAATGTTGGTGAGTTAAGCGCTCCTTCGGTGGTTACGGCGGGTGTTTCCACCTCTCTGGTGGCGGAAGGAGGAAGGGATGCTGTAGGAGATGAGTACGAGTCCGAATCCGACTTGGACCCCGACGACGTCCGTATGTTCCAGGAAGGCTTCCAATTCAGCGGTGCGCGCAGAGGGGCGATCTCGCTTCATCGAGGTTCCCACGGAGTTGAACTTATTGCTCCAAGGGGAAAACTTGGTGCCGCAGTTCGAGCTGCTATGCTCGGAGGCCGAGAATGCATCGTTGAGGGACGTTATGGATATCGGACTGATGAATGAAGTAGCTGTGATGGGCTTGAGGGTATGTAATATGACGTCGGTTCGCTTCTTCTTTGTCTTAGTTTGTTCTTTATCTTAATCGTTGTCTTTGCTTTGCAGTCTTATTTGTTGGAGGTGGAGAGCATTCGTCGAGCCAACGTCCGCTCGGGGATATTTTTGCGGGCGCTGGAGAAGTACCGCCGCTACCGAGATCGGTGCCGAGAGATGCGCGTGCGCTTGAGGAATGATCCCCGTAGCCGGGCCTTGGTCGAGGAACTGGCGAGGCGGGAGCTTCAGGTGCAGCAAACACTTGGCAGAACGAGTGCTCTCGAGGAGCAGCTCCGTCGGAAGGATGAGGAGCTCGAGGCGGGAAAGAGGGCTGCGGCTGAGTGTGAGCGCCAGGGCCAGGCTAAGGCAGCTGAGGCCGCTGCGGCATGGAGCGGGAAAGTGACTGCGTTGGAGGGTGAAGTCGCGGTATTGAAGCTTCAGGTGAGGGATGCCTCGTCGAGGGCTGGGGCGTTGAAGGAAGCTATCACTACTAGAATTCCGGAAAAAAGCGACCAAACTTTAGCGACCAAAGTTGGTCTGTCAAGAAAAGCGACCAAAGTTGGTCTGTCAAGAAAAGCGACCAACGTTGGTCTCTAAATTGGAGAAAATAATAAAATAATTATTTTAAATACATTAGCGACCAAAGTTGGTCGCTATTTGGTTAATGATTTCGTCAAAATGTTGACCGGACTGGTCAGACTTGCTTGGTCAAAGAAATACTGAGATTAGCGACCAACGTTGGTCGCTATTGTGGGACCCACTTATTAAATTTTAATAATTATATTATTATTTAAAAAAATTATAAAATATAAATAAATATAATTCAAAGTTAGCGACCAAAGTTGGTCGCTTATAAAATAGAGACAAACTTTGGTCGCTAATATGGGACCCGTTTAACAATTATATTATTATTTTAAATATTATATAAAATATAAATAAATCTGATTTAAATTTAGCGACCAGCTTTGGTCGCTAATTTAAATTTAAGTATAATTAGCGATCAAAGTTGGTGTCTTTTCAGGTCAACAATGGTCAAAATTAAAAATCACTTTTGTATTTACTATCTAAATAATATAAATGTAAGCCGTTAATACTTTTGTAACACAAGGGATGAATAGACTAAAATATACTCTAACATGCTATGCACTAAGTATAAGCGTATTAGGTAATATTATATCGAATATGGCTTATATATATGTAATATATATAGTTACGCTGTACTATGCACTAAGTATAAGCGTATTATGTAATATTATATCGAATATGACTTATATATATGTAATATATATAGTTACGCTGTACTATGCACTAAGTATAAGCGTATTAGGTTATTATATCGAATATGGCTTATATATATGTAATATATATAGTTAAGCTGTACTATGCACTAAGTATAAGCGTATTAGGTAATATTATATCGAATATGGCTTATATATATGTAATATATATAGTTACGTTGTACTATGCGCTAAGTATAAGCGTATTAGGTATTATTATATCGAATATGGCTTATATATATGTAATATATATAGTTACGCTGTACTGTGCGCTAAGTATAAGCGTATTAGGTAATATTATATCGAATATGGCTTATATATATGTAATATATATAGTTACGCTGTACTATGCACTAAGTATAAGCGTATTAGGTAATATTATATCGAATATGGCTTATATATATGTAATATATATAGTTACGCTGTACTATGCACTAAGTATAGGCGTATTAGGTAATATTATATCCTAAATGGCTTATATATATGTAATACATATATATATATATATATATATATATATATATATATATAATATTAAATTGAATTAAAAGTAATTTAATTTTTTTTAGATATAGCGACCAATGTTGGTCGCTATTTTGGTCAAAATAGTCAATACATTTTGGCTACCAAAAATAGCGACCAAGGTTGGTCGCTTTCTGTAAATACAGTAGCTAAAAAACGGGTTTCCCCTCATATTCTCTTATTTTTTCTCTCTCTCTTCTCTCTCTCACACCCAAACCCCCCATCCCCTTCCGTCTCCCTCCATCGACGCGGCCTTCCCCCTCCACCCTCCACCCGCCGGAGGCAGCAGCAGCTCCACCGCCGGTGTCCTCCACTATCCAGGTAGGTTTCTCTCTCCTTTCCTTATTTTTTTCGAATTACACAGATTTATTTTAATTCTTTGTAGTTCGATTTGTAAAAATTAATTGTTCTTAACTAAATTAAATCTAGGATAATTATTAGTAGCTAAAATAATTAGTTTTACCTACTAATTTGGGAAAAAATGGGTTGAAGAGAAGAAACCCTAAATTTTTAGGGTTTATGTTAAGTCTTGTTATGGTTGGGTTAAATTAAAATTTAGTTCTTGTGAGGATTAGAATCTAGATCTGATTATCTTGATATTTATTTTATTTCATTGTTTGACTCATGTAGATTTTCCTAAATAGAACTTTTCTACTTTATCACAAAATTGAAACACGAAGAATAATTTTAATATGATAATGCAGTAGTATTGCAGTATCAACAAATAAATTGATATTAAACACAAAAAAATAAAGGTGCAAGACTTAACTTGTAGAAGTAAACAATTAGATATTTCTTTACATAAAAGGGAATGGCCAGTGAGACAATTGATATTTCTTTTA
>NW_017672276.1:6884-20381 GCF_001879085.1 Nicotiana attenuata
ATGATTAAAATTTGGGTTTATGTGTTGGAATTTTAGATTGCGGGAGGATTTTGTAGAAGGGGTTGATGGTAATATTAGACATGCAATGGAACTTCCACCAAGAATAACTAAGACACAGTACCTGGCAGAGTGTGCCTTTAATTGTTCTTCTCATTAGCGACAACGATGATGAGAAGGCAAGAACATGTGTTTCAAATAGTTATGGTGTAGGTAGGAGTTTAACATTTCCTAAGTAGATAAAAGAAGAGGTAATAGAGGAATTCTATACTTGAATTTCCAAGAGGAAAAGGAGTTTAATTGGGAGTGACAAGGTTGATGGTGATGGAATGTTTTTCGTTGGTCATGGCAGTTCCCATAAAACGGGGATCATAAGACTCTATGATGACAGAGATTATAGGAAGTTTTGTTCTTAACTTTCTTACAAGTCTGATCCGTACAAGCTTAGTGGGATATTGGTGATATATTCTTCGGATTCAGAAGATTACATCACCAATATCCCATTAGGCTTGTACGGATCAGACTTGGAAGAAAGTTGAGAACAAAACTTCCTATAATCTTTGTATAGAGTCTTATGATCCCCGTTTTATGGGAACTGCCATGACCAACGGAAACCATTCCATCACCATCAACCTTGTCACTCTCAATTAAACTTCTTTTCTTCTTGGAAAATGAAGTAGAGAATTCCTCTATAATCTTTCTTTTATCTACTTAGGAAATATTAAAATTCCTGCCTATACCATCTCTAGTTGAAACACATGTCATTGCAGTCTCAACATCATTGTCGCTAACGAGAACAACAATTGATCAAAAGACACACCCTGTCAGCTACTGTATCCAAGTTATTCTCTATATCCAAGTTCATCCCGAGTAATAGTACCATGAGGATAATCACCAAAGCCACCGGACAGCTTTATGATGCCAATGAAGCAAGATGAGCTATTCAATGAAACTCGTATTGTAAAGAAGAAGAAAGAGACTGATTCAGAAAGGTGGGTCGAGGGTCGAGCCTCGACTATACATGTAAGTTTTTTACTTATCATTAAGTATTTTGATTTACTTTTATATAAATTTTGAAATATTAATTCAATATAATTTTTCTTATAGGTTCGCTTCAGAGCTGATGTGGGGGAATTCATACGAAGTCAGTCACCTAACGAGTCGGCCGAGGCAATCCAACTTTCGAACGAGGATGCTAAAAGAACACTCCTTGAGTACTTTATATACTTTGAACTAGACAATAGAACTAGTTTTCGAATGAGCTTGTAATAAGCGTTAACTTAGTTTTGTTAGCTTAATGTTTTAGTTCTATTGATCTTTATATTTTGTTGTATTTTAGTGTTGTTGTTGTTGTTGTTGTTGTTGTTGCTGGCATAAAATGCCTGTTTAGGATATTTGGTATAAGCTGGCAGGTGGTGTAGCAGCCAAAACAGGCAGTTTCTGCCAAAAATATACCAAAAAAGCGACCAACTTTGGTGTCCAGTTGGTCGCTATTCACTTAAAAAAAAAATTCTGGTAATTTTGCGACCAAGGTTGGTCGCTTATAGTTAAAAAAAAATTAATTCTTTCCATTGGCGACCAATATTGGTCGCCCAATAAATAAAAAATTATAACATTTATTATATAGCGACCAAAGTTGGTCGCTTAATATGATTAAAAATAAATAAAAATAAAACGTTATTTACATCTGGAGACCAACTTTGGTCGCCAAATATATAATATTAAAATATTTGAGCGATCAAAGTTGGTTGCTATATGCTTTACCCGGAAAATTTGGTCCTTTTACCTGGGAGACCAACGTTGGTCGCTATTTAGCGACCAACTTTGGTCCCTAAGGTAAAGGGACCAGCTTAATATCGACCAGGGGTGGTTGGTCGCTTTTTGGCCAATAAGCGACCAACGTTGGTCGCTTTTGCTGGTTGCTTTTTCCGGAATTCTAGTAGTGCACATCACGGTGGAAACTGACTCCCAGTTTCTTGTCAATATTATTAATAACAATGTCAGACCCCCATGGGAAATTAAAGGCATTATGGATCAAATTGTTGAAGTGTGCCGGCAAAGAAATTGTACAGTATCTCATATTTTCGGAGAAGGGAATAGTGTGGCTGACCTATTAGCAATCTGGGGGAGAGAGTGAAGGACAATAGAGTTTTCAATGATGTAACCTCATTGCCCAACAATATTAGAGCTGCTGTTATGATAGACAAAGAAAGGATTTCGAGTTTCAGATTCAAGCGAAAAAAGAATCAGTTTGTTGTTGATGATGTTCCTATTGATTGAAATCCTGTTAGTGACATCAAATACAACAATCTCATTTGAAGATCCTTTCAGACAAAAGGCAAAGGATAGTAACATAGGAAGTAGTTTATGTTATGATGCCCAAATGTATTTAAGAATGAAATATTTCAGTCTGCATTTTGTATTGGAGGCAATGGTTTACATTCTCCTCCGCATACTATTGCTTTTTGGTAATACACAGGTTGGGGTATAGCCTAACCCCACCATCATGGTGGACGTTTCAATTAAAAAAAAAAGTCTCTCATAAGAGCTTACTCCTTGGGTCAGCCAACGCCCAAGTTAAATGTTGAGATCGCAAGAGTAGCATTTAAGAGTTATCCAAATGTTCCCAAGATAAGTAATTCAAGTCAATATATATTTTTAGAATTATCTAGTTATTTTTCCAGCTACAACCAATTAAAGTACAAAAATCAAATCTTAGGTTGTCCCACATCGTCATCTCCTGCCTAGGTCGACCGATCACACTGTATTTGGATTATTAATTATCAAGGTCTGCCTTCTAATAGAATTTTCGATGAAATTATTCCAGTAAAACATAATCTTTTTCCTATTCATCTCATTGATTTCCTACACTTCCTCTTTGATTATTTTTTCTAGAACTATAATGGTAGTTAGCACAGGTATATATATACTCTCTCCATCTCATAATATGTGTCGTGGTTACTAAAAAAATAGTTATCTCGAATTATTTATTATTTTAGAAGTTCAATATAAAATTGATTATATTTTTTCTTTTTACCCTTAATAATTAATTATCTTAGAAGGCTACAAACACATTACTTATGAATAATTTTATTCAAATACCAAGAAGTCTACCTTGTAATCTTAAACACTTTAATCATGTTAACACTAATACAATCAATATTTTAAATACCAAAGTTCTTTATAAAGTATATTCAAACTTTGAAGTTCTGCTAGAGTACACGTAATGACGTTCAATAGGCATATTTAGATCTATTTGGATTAATGGAAATTGATGACTTTGTGTTGGATTCATTTTAAGTATAGAATTTAGTGAAGCATTCTTTTTTAAAGGAAATTTTAGGCGGGGAATGTTAAATTTTCAAATGGGACTAAAGTAACTTTCAAGTTGAATTTTTTGGCTCCAAAATAGTTTTAGTTGGAAAATTTTAAAAACACGTTTGAAATATTGTTTGAAGGAAAGATGAATGCCATTTGTCTGTTGGAAGAGTTTGCATTACTAAATTGTTAATTATCCTATGTATCTCTTCATATATTCTATAAAGTAAATTAATTGCATTCACATTTAGTAAAAATATAAATAATATCATAGATAGAGATGATACATAAATTGAGAAAATATTTAATAAGGGTAAAGTAGTTAAAAACTATTCTTTCTTAAGGGGTGTGCACAAGAGAATCACGACACATATTATGAGACAGAGGGAGTAAGTACTAATATCTATAAACGTGCGTTGGACATTAATAATGGCACATAATGGTTTAAATATTTATTTATATGAAGGAACAATAAAATTTAATATGAGAGAAATTTTATATATAATAATACAACAATCATCTAAATGCCGATAAATATTGTTACATTAACATAACACGTGAATTCTTCAGAACTTACATAAATGATCAATTTCAGTCATGTTAAGTAGATAATTATGTATTGTAGTTTAAATGTATCTAATGTGATGGTATCTTACCGAACACTTCTTTATAGAGGGTATTTTTTTGTATATATTTTCTTCTAATGCTTTGGTTACTCTGCCATAACCAGAACTCTTGTTATCGATATTGATATCTCTCTTGAAAGTGCAACATATAATTATTCGTGTAAGAAAATATATTGTGGTAACTATAGTTGAATATTTAGGATGTTTATCCTTGTGCTTTATTTATTATAACTACAAAATATTAACATACAGAAAATTATTTTCACAAAAATTTAAAAGGATATTCTTTAGTTTCGGAAAAGAAAAGTTGAATTCTGGGATAAACACATACTTAGAAGCATTGTAATGATCCGACCGGTCATTTTGCTTTCTAGAACCCCGTTCCTCTGAATAAGACTTCCTGTACTAGATTTAACTGATTTATGACTTGCGGGGATGGTTGGTTCGGGAGTTGGAGCAGTTTGGGTTGAAATCGGAACACTTGGTTTCTTACGGTTGGCTTAAAAGCCAAGTTTGACTTCGGTCAACGTTTTGAGTAAAAGACCTCAGAATCAAGATTTGAAGGTTCCAGTAGGTTCGTATGATGATTTTGGACTTGGGCGTATGTCCGGATCGGGTTTTGGATGACCCGGGAGCGTTTTGGCGCCTAATAGTGAAAGTTGATTCCTTAAGGATTTTGAAGTTCTTTAAATTTGGTTTGGAGCGGGTTTTTGTGTTATCGAGGTCCAAACGGGATTTCGAAACTGCGAATAGTTCCGTAATATTATTTAAGACTTGCACGTAAAATTTGGTGTCAATCCGAGTAGTATATGGGTGTTTCATCACATTGGAAGTAGATTGAAGAACTTGAAGTTCATAAGTTTGATTCAATTGGTTTTAGGGTGTGATTCTTAGATTTAGCGTTGTTTTGGGCATTCCGAGGGTTCGAGCGAGTCTTTTTTATCATTCCAAACTAATGGTGTATGGTGGTCCGGGCCCGGGCCTAAATGGGCTAAACGGGACTGGCTAAACGGGCCTGGGCTTAGCGGTCCCGGGCTTTGGCGGTCCCGGGCTTCACGGTCCTGGGCTTCGTGGGCTCAACGGGTGGAACCAGCCCGTGACGGGCCTAAGCCCATATGGTCCTGGGCTAAATGGGCCGGGCTCGTGGGCTTAGCGGGCCTAACGGGCTTTTTTATTTCCGGGCTTTTTTTTTTAAATTTTTTTTAAGGCAATTTCTTGTAAACCATATATGTATGTATATATATATATAAATTTCTCTTATACATGGCTATATAAATATATGTAGTATATATAATATAGAAATCCGATTATTAAAGTGCTTGACGAAAAAGTAAAATAACAAAACAATAGTAAAACTAAATTGGCATGCATAATAAATTAATAACAAAGTACAACATGAAGCATAAATACGTATAATAATTTTAAAATAACACAAATTGTTGAAAAATCTTAAAGACGAATTTGCGGATAAATACCCTCAACACAATACTTTATATGCCTCCTTAAAATGCCTGTGGTACACCCTGAACGAAAATTTAAGACTCTTCCACAGTTCTTGCACTTTAATATTTGGCCTTCTTCATTTTCTTCAAGCACTTCAAAGTGTTGCGAAACAAATAAGCGCACTCTTTCCGAACGAGGCATGATTTAACTTGAAATTTCAGATTGAGACTTGAAGCCTTGAAAATTGGAGATTGAGAGATTGAGAGAAATTTAGATTGAGAAATGAGTATTGAGTATTGAAATGAAGAAGAGGGAGGGGGGTATTTATAGTTTTAGAGAAGGTTAGTTTTGTAAATTGAAAAAGAAAAAAAAAATTAAAAAAATAGGCTATTTGTGCAATATGACCGTTGGCAATGATCATTGGGGGTGGGGCCCTCCTTTTGAAAAATCTTGTAATGTTTTGTAGTATATATAGTATGTTAGTATATATATCTATATATATATATATAGTATATAGTATACTATACTATATATAGTATGTTATGTATATATATTTCCTTATATAATTTCTTGTAGTATATATAGTGTGTTATGTATATATATTCTAGCTTATAAAGAATTGCAAGTTAAAGACAAAAAAATATTGCAAAGAGATATTCAAGGGAATGTCTTATAATTTTTATTACCAAAAATGGCATATCTTTCTTAGTCTTCTTCCCCCCAATGGAATGAGCACAACAAGGTGCTAATACCACATTAAAAGGAAAAAAAAAACTAAAGAAGATGTGCCAAAGTACAAGTTACACCATAATCTACATTGTATCCCACAAGTTACACTTAGCCTTATTTTGTTCTCTTACTTGAGTAAAAAAATTCCAAACTATTGATGTTTCTAGGTGTTTAGAAGGTTGTCTATTAAAAGTAGGGGTTTCTACAGGTGGGTCGCGGGGCATCAGTTGGGTTATTAACAGGACTAGTAGGTGTATCATCTAAATCCGGTTGGGTTTCATCTACATCCTCATTTTCCTCATCATTTTCTAAGATAGTTTGATTAGGATAAAGAGCATTCATAACTTCTTCATTTAATTGTTCACCTGGTGCAACATTATGGCAAAATTCACTATCGGAAAATTGAAAACAAGGGTTATCACTATCAAGAATAATAGGAGCAGCAGGACGGGTAACAGGTCTGGGTCGGGGAGCCGGGGGAAGGGTAGTAGGTTGGTGACTACTTTCATCAATTTTAGCTTTTCCCTTACCACCAAATATTTTTTTTGAAAGAAAATGCCATATTAATTACAATTATGCAAACTAAAACACACAAAAATATATTCTTAAAACTTAAGAGTTGGAACGAGTTTACCGAATTGCCGAACAACTTCTTGAAAATTGAAAATCGTTGAAGACTTGAAGACTTGAATACTTCAATTAAACAACTTCACAATTTTTCACGAAATTGCAATAATAAAATAAACAATTATAGAAGAGAAATTAGATATAGATTGAGAGAGATTGATGAATTGGCGAGTAAAAATGAAAGAATGAGGGGGTATTTATAGTTGAGAATTGGGAAAAAGTGTAATTATATAAATTGGGGTTAAAATAAAGTTTGGGGGCCAAATGGCTATTTTTTAAAGTGGCCAACGGATAAATTTTGAAGGCCAACGGCTAGATTTTAAAAATCTGACCGTTGGTCTATTTTTTTAAATTTTTTTTTTTTTTAAAATAGCCGTTGGAGCCCGTTAGGCCCGGTTGAACCGGACCAGGCCCGCCTGCCGATCCCGGGCTTAGCGGTCCCGGGCTCGTGGGCTTATACAAGTGAAACGGCCCGCCACGGGCCTCCTGCACCATTGGGGACCGGCCCACCAGGACCATTTAGCCCGTTAAGACCGCGGGTCCGGTCCGGTCCCGGTCCCAGCCCGACCCACCATAAAACATTATTCCAAACTTGTCAGTATGTTCGGGCGTGGCCCCGGGGGCCCCGAGCGTCAATCGGATGAGGCTCAAGCTTAGTTGAGGATATGAAAAGGAGCTGAAGCTCTAGGCATCTATCATAACCGCACCTGCAGTTGGCCAGCCGCAGGTGCGAGCCCGCAGAAGCGGCTAAGCCATCACAGATGCGGCCATGGTGGCCAGCCCAGAAACCGTAGAAGCGGTTGGCTTCTCGCAGATGAGGCCCAGCCGGCCCAGTAAAGTTCCGCAGAAGCGGACCCTTTTCCACAGATGCGGTGGGTGCAGGTGCGGCCCTGGACCGCAGATGCGGAAACCACTGAAGGCGGAGACCTTCATTTATTTCGGGAGTTAGCCATTTTTTGCTCATTTCCACTCATTGGTTGGGCGATTCTAGAGCTCTTGAGAGGGGATTTTCACCAAGCTTTTGGAGGTAAGTAATTCCTACTATATGTGAGTTAAATACTTGAACTTTGGGTAGATTAACATGTATAGATTAGTGAAAATCATGGGATTAGAGTAAAACCTAGGTTTTTGATAAAAACAAGATTTAACCATGAAATTCGTTATGGAATAAAGTAAAAATCATATTGTCACAACCCGGATTCCCACCCTCGGGAGTCGTGATGACGACTACTAGTGAAAGCTAGGTAAGCCAACTATTCCGATTAATTTACCCTTTTCATTTTTAATTCCTCGGCAATTTCAAGTTAACAAATTATAAACAGCGGAAATAATAATGCGAAAGAACAAAATTTAACGATTAAGCTAATACCAATACGAATCCATAAACATAAACCACCCAGAACTGGTATCACAATCTCACGGACTATCTAAGAATACTACAAACAGGGTCTGAACAAAATAAATACATGTTTGTCTCTGAAATAGAAAAGAACAGAGAGAAAACTAGATAGGAAGGGGACGCCAAGGCCTGCGGACGCCTGCAGGACTACCTCGGGTCTTCGATGGACTGAAGGTAGCAACCCCTAGCTAAGGTCCATATGCTCCAGTATCGGAATCTGCACAAAAGAGTGTAGGGTGCAGTATCAGCACAACCGACCCGATGTGCTGGTAAGTGTCGAGCCTAACCTCGGCGAAGTAGTGACGAGGCTAGGACACAACAATCAATTAACCCGCAGTTACACAGTATCTAGCAGAATAACAGTAACAGAAGTAATTCAAAGGTAACAGGGATGGGTAACATGCTACGGGGGAAATACCAACATAAAGAATGACAGTAATAGTGGAATAAGTCAATTAAGGCATTTGAATCAAAAACAGCAAGAAATCATAACAAACAGGAAATAAGTGCACGACATCACCCTTCGTGCTTTTACTCTCAATCCTTACCAATGCAATCAAGTAATGAAATATCACCCTTCGTGCTTTATCTCTCTTTCTCACCATATAAATAAGTATGAATGTGCACGATATCACCCTTCGTGCTTTATCACTCTTTCCTCACCATATGTGTAACGACCCGGCCGGTCGTTTCATGTGTTACCACTCCGTTTTCCCCATTTCTGCTTTATTATGCCTTGGTTATCCGTACTATGTGGTATCGGGTTAGTCGTTCGAATCCGGAATGATTTTGGTAAGGTTTGAGACACTTAGTCTCTTTTGGGTAAGCTTAAGATGGAAAATTCAACCGGATGTTGACTTATGTGAAAAAGGGCTCAGATGTGAATTCCGATGGTTCGGATAGCTTCGGGAGATGATTTGGGACTTAGGAGTGTGATCGGAATGAGTTTTGGAGGTTTGGAGTAGCTTTAGGCTTGAATTGGCGAAGATGGATTTTTGGCGCTTTCTAGTTGATAGGTGAACTTTTGATATAGGGGTCGGAATGGAATTTTGGGAGTTGTAGTAGGTCTGTTGTGTCAATTGGGATATGTATGCAAAATTTCAGGTCATCCAGACGTGGTTTGATAGACTTTTTGATCAAAAGCGTAATCCGGAAGATTATTGGAACGTTAGGCTTGAATCCGATGTGTTTTGGTTGATTCGATGTTGTGTGAGGTGTTTTGAAGATTGAAATAAGTTTGAATAGTGGTATATGACTTGTTTGTGCTTTTGGTTGAGGTCTCGGGGGCCTCGGGGTGATTTCGGATGGTTGGCGGAAGATAGGAATTTGGAAATGGCAGCTGAAGCTGAGCCTGCTGTCATAACCGCACCTGCGGCTAGGGGACCACAGGTGCGGGCTCGCAGAAATGCCCAATAGGTCGCAGATGCGGTAAAGGGACATGGGAGCTGGAACCGCAGAAGCTGCAGTTTGAGCGCACCTGCGGTATCGCAGGTGCGGCTGTTCGATCGCAGGTGCGGAATTGAGGCGTTAAGTGACAACCATAGATGCGGTGCTCCTGACGCAGAAGCGGTGTTTGGGCCGCAGGTGCGAAAACCCTAGGCCAGAAAGTATATAAACCCTCCTTCGCGATTTTCAGCCTTTTCTTCACCATTTCAAATTGATTTTTGGAGCTTTTGGGGGATTTTGAAGGGAGAATCAGAGGGAACTTCGTTAAGGTAAGAATTTTGATCATAAAACTCGTTCCTATGATGTTATTTCATTGATTTAGGCTTGAAATTCATGGAAATTGTGGGAAAAATTGAAGAAACTAGGGCTTGAAATTGGAGAGCTAGATTTTGGGATTTGAGGGGTCATTTGTGGTTGGATTTTGGCAAATTTGATATGCACGAACTCGTGGGAAGATAATGATTCCATTGATGTTAATTTTGTCGAATTCCGAGACGTGGACCCGGGTGTCGGGTTTGGTTAATATCGGGATTCGTGCCGTAAATTGATTATTTTCGCATGGGTTTCGTTCCCTTAGCATATTTTGACATCATGATTCTGATTTTTGTTAGATTCGACGTGAGTTGAGGCCGAGATGAGAGGGAAAGGCATCGCGGGCTAGAGATTTGACCGGTTAGAGGTAAGTAATGATTGTAAATGTTGTCCTGAGGGTATGAAACCCCGAATTTCACATCGTTGTGCTATTTTGAGGTGACGTACACGCTAGATGACGAGCGTGGGGTCGTGCACCATTGGGGATTGTGACTTAGTCCGTCCCGCATGACTGTTTATCTGCGTATTTGATTGAAAATTGTTTGCTAGCATCATATTTTGGGCTGAATACCATATTTGGGCCTCGTGCCAGGATTTTTACTACTATTCCTCACTGTTTTGACTTAGTATTTGTATCCAGTCATGCTATATCCTACTGTTTTCACAACTCAGCCATCTTTACTCGTTTTTGATATTTTAAATGATATTTTGGGCTGAGCATCATGTTTTACTGTTGCCCGTGTGGCTTGTGAGATTCTGACTGAGTAAGGCCGAGGGCCTGTGTTGTGAGGATACTATGGGATCAGCTGCGCGCCGCAGCATGTGGTACTGATTGTGATATATGAGAGGCCGAGGGCCAGATTTATTATGCCACGAGGTGGCTTGTGATTGATATGAGGCCGAGATCCTGTTGATTAAGCCACGAGATGGCTTGTTATTGCGCTTGGGCCGTAAGGGGCCCCTCCCGGAGTCTGTACACCCCCACTGAGCGCGGGTACCCAGTTTGTGATGTGATATAGACCGAGGGGCTGATGTTGTTCCATGTTATTGCCCGAGGGCCTGGTACAAGTGACTGTGAGATAGCCCGAGGGGCTGGTTCTGTTGGTATTTTGCCCGAGGGGCTGATTTGTGTTTCTCTCTTTTCTGCTTGTTTTCATTTACTCGTTTGAACTGCTGAAAGATGTTTTAAAGAGATTTTTCTGCACTAAGAAGTTTTCATGAGCTTTTACTGTTTTACTGTATTGTGCTGGTTTTACACTGCCTCGTTGTAGCATTTTATGTATTTTTACGTTTTTTCTTATCACTCAGCTGCCTTTACTTTTATTAATTACTAAGTTGGCATACTCACATTACTCCCTGCACCCTTGTGTGCAGATTCAGGAGTCTCGGGTCACGTTAGCAAGGGCTGATTTGCTTCCAGCAGGCTTGTTTGGAGTTGACTAGGTAGCTGCTCGGCGTTCGCAGCCCAGTGCTTCTCCTTCCTACTTTTATTTTGTTTGTTCTAGCTTCGTATTAGACGATGTTGTCTTTTCATACTCTTAGACGAATTTTAGATGCTCATGACTGGTGACACCCCGATGTCGGGCTGTGTTTGTTTCCGCATTTGTTTTATTTCGCTCTATTTTGGGATTTATCACTTATTAGTGACTTAATTAATTATTATTACAACTGTTAATTGGTTTGGGGGTTTCTGTTGGCTGGCCTTATTTCACGAGAGGCGCATCAGGACCGGGTCCGATTTGGGGTCGTGATAAGTTGGTATCAGAGCCTAGGTTACATAGGTCTCACGAGTCATGAGCAGGTTTAGTAGAGTCTCGCGGATCGGTACGGAGACGTCTGTGTTTATCCTCGGGAGGTTGTAGAACCTTTAGGAAAACTTTATATTCTTGAAATTCTTGTCGTGCGAATTTGTTGATCCGAGTACTTCTGTTATTCTATTCTCTCACGGATGGTGAGGACACGAGCGACCGGTCAGGATGGACGACCACCAGTACCAGCAGTTGGGGCCACTAGAGGCCGAGGACGCGGTCGAGGCCGTGGTAGGGGCAGAGGTGTAGCCCGCACAGCAGCTAGGGAAGCACGTGCAGATCCACCAGCCGCCCCAGTTCAGGATCAGGTCCCAGTTGTGGACGCTCCAGCAGCACCTGCTCTGGCACCAACTGTGCCCATTGTGATTCCAGGTCTTTAGGAGACCTTGGCTCAGATCTTGACCCTGCATACGAGTCTTGCTCAGGCGGTCGCAGTTTCTACTACCGCAGCCACTTTCCAGGCCGGGGGAGGAACTTAGACTCCCGCCGCCCGCACACCCGATCAGGTTGTTCAGGGATTGCAGACACTAGAGGCACCACTAGCCCAGCCGGTGGCAGCTGCTCAGGGTTATGTAGCTCCAGTTATGCCAGAGGACGAGCAGCGTAGATTGGAGAGGTTTGGCAGACTCCAGCCTCCGACTTTCAATGGTGCAGAGGGCGAGGATGCCCAGGGTTTCTTGGATAGATGTTAGAGGATTCTTTGCACTGCGGGTATTCATGAGACCAGCGGGGTCGCATTCACGACTTTTCAGTTTACGGGAGCTGCCTTCACTTGGTGGGAGGCATATGAGAGGTGTAGGCCTGCTGGTGCGGCACCTCTTACTTGGCAACAGTTCTCCGCTCTCTTTTTGGAGAAGTATGTGCCACAGTCCCACAGGAAGGAGCTGCGTAATCAGTTCGAGCAGTTGCGATAGGGGGATATGACTATGACACAGTACGAGATGAGGTTCTCAAAGTTAGCTCGTCATTCTATTTGGTTAGTTACTACAGAGAGAGAGAGGATCAGGAGGTTTGTTGATGGCCTCACATATCAGCTTCGGATTCTCATGACCAGGGAGAGGGTGTCAGGTGCTAACTTTAAGGAGGTTGTTGATATCGCTCATGAGATTGAGTCAGTTCATCGCCAGGAATGCAAGTAGAGGGAGGCCAAGAGGCCTCGAGGATCTGGTAGTTTTGGGGGTGCTCCTTCGAGGGGTCAGTTTCAGCACGACAGAGGCTGCCCATTCAGGCATGCTCAGTCAGCTCGCCTAGGTTATCATGGTGCATCATCGGGCCATGGTTCCCACGGTTCTCAGCAGGGTCATTGCTCACTCAGTGCCCTTCCAGCCCAGGGTTCGTCCCGTGCTCCATCAATTCAGGACTCTTCTGCGCCAGGTGCGTCTACTAGTCATTCTGGTGCTAGGGGTCCTCTTCAGTCCCTGTCTCCAGCACCAGGGAGTTGTTATGAGTGTGGAGAGTTGGGACATATGTGGAGGCAGTGTCCTCGTCGCCTTGGGGGTTCATCGCAGCAGAGGGGCCAGCCCTCGACTTCGGCACCAGTTACTTCACCATCCACCCAACTAGCTAGGGTGGAGGACAGTCATCTAGGGGTCGCCCAAGAGGGGGAGGTTGATCCGGTGGTGGTCAGGCCCATTTCTATGCACTTCCAACTAGACCTGATGCTGTTGCTTCAGATGCAGTGATTACAGGTATTATCTCAGTATGCCGCAGAGATGCCTCTGTGTTATTTGATCCTGGCTCTACATTCTCTTATGTGTCATCTTATTTTGCCCATTATTTGGATACGCCCTGG
>NW_017672276.1:20409-52417 GCF_001879085.1 Nicotiana attenuata
AGAAGGATTATGATTCAACTTCGGCCTTGTAGTCCAATTCCTTGATGAATTTTGCGGAGGCTTGGCATACCTACTCGGACCTCGAAACCAAAACTCCACCCAATCACGAATGGAGACCTCGTGGACATCATCCTTCATGAGTTTGTAGAATGCCGAGAACAGGTGCAGACAACTTCTTGGGAGGAAAGGTTTTCCTTGTCCGCTTGTGTCAACTCCTTAGCCGAGGGGATAACTTCGTCATAGAAGGACCCATGCACCGGAAGGCCTCCGATTGCTCGCAAGTCCCACAAAGAGATGGAGAGTTCGCCAATAGAGGTAGAAATTGTGTTGGTAGATGGACGCCAAAGGTCACAAAAGGCACGGAGGACATTCTCATTGTAGTCATATGTGAACAACGAAGCAAAGATGGCGTCATAGACCTTGATACCATCCAGAGTCAACTTGTTGCGGGCAAGAACATCTTCTACCCACTACCAATATTTGGACGTATAGCGAATTTCACCAAAGCCGGAAGGAGGAACACTCCAAGTGGCGAGACGTCCATCGTGATCACGATGAGGAGGATTAGCAGACGCGACCTTCTGATGGGTGGAGGACTTCAAAAGTAGGACCTTCATGTTGGTTGCTTTGCCCGAAAATCTGTCTAATGCATCCTTCATCTCTCTGGTCGACCATTCTGCAAGATCAAGGGAGGCATCAAGCGGCTTCCTAGCGAGCGCGAAAACACCTATCACCGGAGGATGAACTTTTAAAGCGAGAACTCTGGCGCGCGGATTCTGCTTGTCGCTAGTAATCTCAAGGTGTGGATATGGTGTATCGTGGTCGGTAAAATGCATCTTTGCTGATGGAATTCACAGTCCGATGTGCTGCTCCGAGAGTCTGCAAAAATAAAGAAAAGGGAAGAATCTCTGAAAATCAGCAAGACTGAAAGGGGCAACATGTCACAATATATTGCTTAAATTCGAAAAAATATCTGGGAAGATAGCAGCATATTCTGATTATGATGTAGCTCCGGAAGTCTAGTTTCTGTAGCCGCAAACTGCTCGTGATTTCGATGCTCCTATACCAAGATATGATTTTTTTGGTTAAGACGCGCAAAGCTGAAATATCGAGCGTGACAGAACTTGAACCAAGATTAGGAAGCTCACCTGGGATGATACAATACTAATTTGAATCCAAATTTTTGATATGTTGTAGTACTCTAAGTCTATTTTCTGTAGCCGCAAACCGCTCGTGATTTCGGCATCACTACACCAAGATATGATTTTTTTGGTTAAGACACGCAAAGCTGAGATTCCTGGCAGCAGCTGCGAAAAAAAACGTTAGGAGAATCGAGCGACGGGATTGCGTTGCCAACTATTGAAGGGTACCTTCAAAACCAACCAAAAGGTAGTACCATTGCTTTCATCAAAGAGCGGAGAAGTACTGCTATGGAAACGATACAAGGAGAAAGTGGCCAATTTATAGGAACCAGCAAGGATGAAATTAAGGAAATTCTTGGTGTTCAAGCTACTGCCATGTGCAAATAAGGAAATATCATGTCCGATTTGTGCATGAATAGGTTTGAAAGTAGGAAATCAAAGTAGAAAAGGAAAATTATTGTCAGCCCAATTGTTGTTACGGGAAAGTGGGAAAAGCTTTACAATTTTCCATGTTTGATGCCATCGGACAACTATATAGCGACATACTTTCCAATGTAACATGACAACTATATAGCGGCATACTTTTGTTTTCTTTATCATCACTTTGCTTGCCTCAAAACTTCATCCTTATTCTGTCCTGAATATATAGTTGAATTCATAATTGCCACAATGATATACTCGTTTGGAAACTGTGAGATGGAGACGCATCAAGAAAGAGTGAGCTCATCTCCTTCGAAAAGGTGGAGTGAAAAGAAGATGAGTGTGTATATTCATAGCCAAATAATGCGAACTAGAGAAGAGGACTTGCAACTTGGGGAAGATATAGCCAAGAAGCTTAGGCAGAGAGTTGATGATTAGGATGTTGCATCGTCTGTTATGCTCTTGTCAAGGCCTATGTTGTCTGCTTCACCTCTTAGTGGAAAAACAGCCATAAAATCTGCTAATTGATGACCATCTAGGTAATAAAGATCATTCTGTGGTACAACTAATGCTGGCCAATGTGAAGTCTCTCCAATTCACAGGAGGAAATGACAAGTAAGTGAAATATATTATTGTAGCAGCCAAATTAGAGGAGCACTATGTTGTGAGAGTTTTCTTTGAGTAAATGTTCCAGGAAAGCACATCTTTTGAACCGGAATTCAAGTGAATAAACCAAATGTTTCTTGTAAATCCAACGGTTTAAATTTTAATTTGTCCTGTGTGGATGTGTTTGATTTAGTTCAATATGAACATAATTATTCTTTAATTAAGTTTATACTATATAAGAAAGACCACCAAATTTATTTTCTCACCGGAGAAGGGGAATTAAGCTACAAGAGCCAAGCTTGCTATTAGGGGTCTTTTGGCTCACTTTGAATGAAGTAAAAGAGTTGCCAATTCCAATCATTGATAACGTCAATTCACTCTTTGGAAATAGAACATGTAAACAATTATCAGTGCGGTATCTTACAAAATGATGGGGGAAATATTGTCATCATCACCGGTACTTCAAGCCTCACCATTCAATTCGGCATGCCTACATCCCGACAAGCCTTGAAGCAGGGGCATTTGTAGACAAATAAAATTTTATTAAATTTAAATCCACAAGTAATTTGGATTTCATCATGTATTAAATACATATTAGTCCAAATGATACTATGGGCCAGTATAATCGGGTCGATTATTTAAATCTAAAATGAATTGATTTAAATAAAAGTCCAATATATTATTGGGATAGCCCGCAAATTGGTCTTCTATCAAATAGGTCGGCCCATAAGCCTCAAGCCCAATGATCCACTAGGGTTTTCTTGGAGACTACTCCACCCCACGCCTATATAAAGGGGTCAAAGGAGAAGGCCAAGGGACAAGTAAGTAAGCAGAAGGAAAGGCTAAAGAAGCTCTAAAGAATAGCATCAAGGTCTCCATCCATATCTGCAATCATCGTCTGTGGTCAAATTCCAAAGGCGAACTCAAATCATAGGCGGGCAGCTTCAAATCTTCCGTTCGTGATAACCCAACACCAAATCCTGGCTCGTGACGACCTTCAAATTGTTCGTGACGTACTACAAATCGGAAATCCGTCAAGTTTGAGATCAAGCTCTCAAGCTCTTGAACCATTGTTTGGGAGGAGAAGAATCAGAGGACTACATCTCTTCAGATCTAGAGATATTTTAGAGATTGTAACCCTATCACTTGAAATTGAATATAATATTTGTCGCTACATTTCTTGTCTTGATTATCATTTTTCAGGAGCGAAATTTAGTTGTTACAGCTTCGTACAGTGCAATCGAGACAAAAGAGTTATGCTGACAGGAAGGTTCGGGATGTGTCCTACATGATTGGCGAGAAGGTTCTGTTGAAGGTTTCACCCATGAAGGGTGTCATGAGGTTTGGGAAGAAAGGTAAATTGAGTCCTCGGTTCATTGGGCCTTTTGAGGTACTTCGGAGGATTGGGGAGGTGGCTTTTGAGCTTGCCTTGCCCCCCAGCTTGTCGAGTGTGCATCCGGTATTTTATGTTTCTATGCTTCGGAAGTATATGGGCGATCCGTCGCATGTTCTGGATTTCAGCACTGTTCAGCTAGTTGATGATTTGACTTATGATGTGGAGCTGGTAGCTATTTTGGGTCGCCAGGTTCGAAAGTTGAGGTCAAAGGATATAGCTTTAGTGAAGGTGCAGTGGAGAGGTCGGCCCGTGGAGGAGGCTACCTGGTGTGTCGCCCCCTTTTTCCTTCGCGGAATCGGGTTTATGACATTTTGGTTGGGACAACTCTTTCCTTTTGGGAAAGGGGTTTTGCAATTTTTAAGAGTCACTACCTAACGATTTTAAGGTGCGTTAGGGCACCTATAGGATTCAACTACAACTACGTTTGATAACCAGAGATAGGGTAAGGGCTTGAAATTATCCCAAGGGGAAGGTGTTAGGCACCCCTCAGGATCCACTAGTGTGGTTCCCGGCCAGATAGTTCTTTTTGAATTTGTGCAATTAACAAGTAAACAAACAAGGCTCAAATAAGAGGGGATTTTAAATAACAAGTGTTTGAAAATGATTAAATAAAACAAAGTTTTGAAAGAGTTATAACTAAGCATGCTGATGAATGTAAAAGGGGGTCCTAGGTTTGTTCCCGGTAATCACTCCTCAAAAGAGGGGCTACATGCACCGGTCATCATATCCATATCTACCCTTCCCACTCCATAAAGGTATTAAAGCGCGGATTGGTCTCGACCTTTATTTCGTGCTATTACCCGTCCCATTCATATCAGTCCCGGAGGAATTTTAGGACTACTATTCCTATAAGAGGGAGGATTTTAGGCTGACTCTTAGGTTTAAAGGTAAAAAGGCTAAGGCGACATACAAAAACACGTAGGACTGCATTTAAAGGGGAAACATGTAGGCAATTAGAAGGCTCATATAAACGTCCGCAAATAATGCACATAAATGGCACGACTCAAACACAGTTAATGTCTGATTTTTAAAAGTCCAAAAGCAGGGGATTTGAGTCAGAACCAGATTCATTATATAGCTCAGATAAGAAGTCCAAATCAGGCCTGCCTGTTGGTTGTAGCAGTTTGGTAATTAACGAAGGTATTTCCAGTTTTATTCAAGTATTTACCTAAGGCTTGCCTAGGCGTAATAATGATATCCTATGAGCATGATATCTAGAGTGATGCTGTAAACAGTGATCAATTTTTAAACAGGCGATTTGGATCCTATATACATGCTTTCTAAACCGTATTGATAAAAGGAGTAGGTTGTTTAAGCTGATTCAGAACAGTACTGAGTCAAACTGATTTTTTAACTAAACTGGTTTTAGATCCTATAAACATGATCTCTATTATAGCTAATTTTTTATTCCTACAGACATGGTATCTAAATATTAACGGCCGGTTTTTGTCCTATAGGCATGGTATCTAATTGAACATGAGGTGGAGTAGGCAGGATTTATTTGATCACAGCGAAATTCCTATAGGCATGATTTCTATAAAAATATTGATTTCAATCTTATAGGCATGACATCTAATTTCGGAGCTGATTTTAACCATGTAGGCATGATGTCTGATTATAGCCATTTAGATCCTATAGGCATGATGTCTAAGTGTGGAAGTAAAAACATGCAGAATTGCCTCATCCCTTTTTACTAGCCAACCCCAATGTTTGTTATAAATTATTACAGACCAAATACTTAAATTACAAAAGAAGTGCAGAAATAAGAAATTACAACCAAAAGAAGCCTGATCTTGACTTCCTATCTGAGTTATATAATTAATCACTTCAGATGCCCATGGTGTTCAAAGCCTTTCTCATACCTGGGTGTGTCAAAGTTCCCTAAGGGTCTCAAGGGACTCCGGGCAGTGCTTACACCCAGGTTTGCATAACCAGACAGAAATGAGTGCAGTGTGGAAGGGCCAACCCTTATGCGTCCAAGTTCAGAGGGAGCTCAAGGGTCCCAAGGCAAGGCTCACATAAGAGGGGCAGAACCTAGGTTCTAAGAATATAGTGGAAGTGCAGGACAGAGATTGATTAAAACTGAGTTGGAAATAGTAAGTATTAAAGGGTGATTTGAAAACAGTAGTAGTAGAGCTCAAAATACCCAGAATCAGTAGTTACACAAAGGGTCGAGGGGTTTTGGGAATACATTGTATGAAGCATATGACCTCAGAAAGGGGCAGGTTTGGTCATGCACAGCAATAGATGATGCTGGCCTGCCCACAAACCAACCAAAGGAACATAAACACATAGAGGGGATATGGGGTTTGGGATTCATAAGTCAGCAAATCACATAACAAGCGACTGACAGAGTACATACATAGGGAAACATTAATCTAAAAGGGGAAGGGAGCATATTTCAGCATGCTAGTAATGTAAACAGACTGCAGAAACATTGGCAGAAGTGAGCATGAATGAGAAACTGAAGCAACTTAAAGAAACATATTGTTGTTGAGACATAATCTAATGTTTCTGCAGTCTGTTTACATTACTAGCATGTTGAAATATACATAGGGAAACATTAATCTAAAAGGGGAAGGGAGCATATTTCAGCATGCTAGTAATGTAAACAGACTGCAGAAACATTGGCAGAAGTGAGCATGAATGAGAAACTGAAGCAACTTAAAGAAACATATTGTTGTTGAGACATAAAGAGTAAATTAGAACATACCAGTAGAGAAGCAAAGTGCAGAAAGGTAAAGCAAACAGGAGTCCACAGTCTAGCCTTGGCTTTCAGCCGGCTAGACAAAGCAATAGCACAAGTAGCAGTAGAGAAAGAGAGAGTTTTAAGTGTAAGTGTGTGTTTTGAACTCAAGTTGTTCCTCTTTTTTTTTTTGACAGAAGAGGGGGTGGGTATTTATAGCTTTTGAAAACGAGTGATAAGTAAGGTAATAAGTAAAGTCTTAACACAAACATGGAAACAATCACAAGTTAGAATCAATTGACACAAGTGATTCCCTTTAGTTAAGGAATCACCGTTTAACGGGTAGTAGCAGGTTTAGTTAAGGAAAGAAATCAGTTTGGGGACAGATTGATTATTACCATATAAGGGGCAGTAAAAGCATGAAGTAAACAATAGAGTCTAAGTACAAAATAGGCTTATTTTGGAAAAGGATTCAGCAAGGTAAAATATCACAGTAAAGGGAAAGGAATCAATTAATTTTAAACAGGCGAGTGAAATTAGGGTTCATAAAGAAAAAGCTTTTGCAATCAGTCACCAGATCAAGATCAATCAAGGAAGAAACATCAATATATAAATAGGGTGAACAGAAGCATCAGACATGCGAGGCCAAACACATTGGCAAAAGAGATAACACGAACATACAGTAGTGGCAGAAATAAGCTAGAATTTAGTAGTAAGGAAAATATTCGAGGCACAGTAGTCAAGTAGTTTAAATAGTCATATAGAATCAACAGTGAAAAAGAACATAGTATCAGATAAGAGAAATCAGAAACAGGTAAAGGTCTCACAGTAGTAATAAGTGAGAAAAACTTCTAAGAAATTTAGGGCTTCAGCAGTAGTCGAGTTTAAGAGATGGTAATAATTCAAAATCAAATAAGTCAAACAAGGAAAAGAGAGTCAGAAACAAAGAACAAGTACACATTTAAACAAACAGTTTCAGAACTCGGATAAGACTAAAAGGAACTTCTAACATGCTAAAATAGATAGAAGAACAATATGAGCAAATCGTTTTAAACATAGCAAAATCACAAACAATATTAAGATCGGAGAAGAGATCTTTTGAAAAACTTAAAGGAAACCCTAATCGTCGAAAAAATGAAAAGTCATTTTGAAAGAAAAGTTGAAGAACCTTCGAGAAAACACTTAAGAAATTCATAGTAAGTACAGATCTAAGAGAGATCTGAAAGAAAATTGAAAGGTCTTAGAGCTAGGGTTTCAGAAAACCCAAAAAAGTGAGAAATACTTTGAAAGTTAATGATCTAACCAGAAAAAGTGAAGGATCGGCCTTGAAAGGCCATGAATGTCCAGAGAAAGGTCATGGATGGCCGGAGAAAGGCCATGAACAATAGTCGAGCAAGGATTGGACCAGATTCCTTCGAGGACTGGCCATGAAACCACAAAAACAAACACCCAGGAGCCATAGGAGGCTGATACACGTCTCAAATGACCACGAGGGCCATGGATTAGGAAGGTATTAGGGTGGATTAGGGTGGGATTAGATGGCGGCGGCTAGGGTTCAGGTGAGGTTTCAGAGAGAATTGAGAGAAGAGGGATTCAAGGGCGGCATTTGGTGATGAATGAGGTAGGGTAAGGGGTCGTTTAAGGTTAAAAATGGAAAGGACGAATAGTGGCCGTTGATCTAAATGATCAACGGCCAGAATTGAAATGGTTAGGTAGGGTGTTCGGGTTGGGTCGTTTAATTGGGTTAGGGTCGGGTTTGAATGGGAATTGGGTCGGGAAATCGGGTTTAGTTTGGGATCAGATTTAGGCTAAAATTGAAATGTAATTGGGCTATTATTTAAATGGACAATTTTGCCCTTTTAAAATTATAAAAAATAGGAAATTAACTTATGGAAATAAATTGAAAGCACTAAAATGATTTATTGCATATGACTAACAATTTAATATTTTGAAGTTATTTTGCATATTGAAAATATACAGGGAAAAATTGGATGTCAACACCTGGGAGACCGAGCGGGAGATACGGAGCAGATATCATCACCTATTTGTGGCTTTAGGTATGTTTCTTGACTCGTTCGAGGTCGAACATTTGTTTAAAACGGGGAGGATGTAACGACCCGGCCGGTCGTTTCATGTGTTACCGCTCCGTTTTCCCCATTTCTGCTTTATCATGCCTTGGTTATCCGTATTATGTGGTATCAGGTTAGTCGGTTCGAAACCGGAATGGTTTTGGTAAGGTCTGAGACACTTAGTCTCTTTTGGGTAAGCTTAAGTTGGAAAAGTCAACCGAATGTTGACTTATATGAAAAAGGTCTCAGATGTGAATTCCGATGGTTCATTTAGCTTCGGGAGATGATTTGGGACTTAGGAGTGTGATCGGAATGAGTTTTGGAGATCCGGAGTAGCTTTAGGCTTGAATTGGCGAAGATGGATTTTTGGCGCTTTCCGGTTGATAGGTGAAATTTTGATATTGGGGTCGGAATGGAATTCCGGAGTTGTAGTAGGTCCGTTGTGTCAATTGGGATGTGTATGCAAAATTTTAGGTCATTCGGACGTGGTTTGATAGACTTTTTGATCAAAAGCGTAATCCGGAAGATTATTGGAACCTTAGGCTTGAATCCGATGTGTTTTGGTTGATTCGATGTTCTTTGAGGTGTTTTGAAGATTGAAATAAGTTTGAATAGTGGTATATGACTTGTTTGTGCTTTTGGTTGAGGTCCCGGGGGCCTCAGGGTGATTTCGGATGGTTGGCGGAAGATAGGAATTTGGAAATGGCAGCTGAAGCTGAGCCTGCTGTCATAACCGCACCTGCGGCTAGGGGACCGCAGGTGCGGGCTCGCAGAAGCGCCCAATGGGTCGCAGATGCGGTACAGGTCCATGGGAGCTGGAACCGCAGAAGCGACAGTTTGAGCGCACCTGCGGTATCGCAGGTGCGGAGTTGAGGCGTTAAGTGACAACCGCAGATGCGGTGCTCCTGACGCAGAAGCGGTGTTTGGGCCGCAGGTGTGAAAACCCTAGGCCGGAAAGTATATAAACCCTCCTTCGCGATTTTCAGCCTTTTCTTCACCATTTCAAATTGATTTTTGGAGCTTTTGGGGGATTTTGAAGGGAGAATCAGAGGGAACTTCGTTAAGGTAAGAATTTTGATCATAAAACTCGTTCCTATGATGTTATTTCATTGATTTAGGCTTGAAATTCATGGAAATTGTGGGAAAAATTGAAGAAACTAGGGCTTGAAATTGGAGAGCTAGAATTTGGAATTTGAGGGGTCATTTGTGGTTGGATTTTGGAAAATTTGATATGCACGAACTCGTGGTAAGATAATGATTCCATTGATGTTAATTTTGTCGAATTCCGAGACGTGGGCCTGGGTGTCGGGTTTGGTTAATTTCGGGATTCGTGCCGTAAATTGATTATTTTCGCATGGGTTTCGTTCCCTTAGCATATTTTGACGTCATGATTCTGATTTTTGTTAATTCGACGTGAGTTGAGGCCGAGATGAGAGGCAAAGGCATCACGGGCTAGAGATTGGACAGGTTAGAGGTAAGTAATAATTGTAAATGTTGTCCTGAGGGTATGAAACCCCGGATTTCACATCGTTGTTCTATTTTGAGGTGACGTACACGCTAGATGACGAGCGTGGGGTCGTGCACCGTTGGGGATTGTGACTTAGTCCGTCCCGCATGACTGTTTATCTGCGTATTTGATTGAAAGTTGTTTGCTAGCATCATGTTTTGGGCTGAATGCCATATTTGGGCCTCGTGCCAGGATTTTTACTACTATTCCTCACTGTTTTGACTTAGTATTTGTATCCAGTCATGCTATATCCTACTGTTTTCACAACTCAGCCATCTTTACTCGTTTTTGATATTTTAAATGATATTTTGGGCTGAGCATCATGTTTTACTGTTGCCCGTGTGGCTTGTGAGATTCTGACTGAGTAAGGCCGAGGGCCTGTGTTGTGAGGATACTATGGGATCGGCTGCGCGCCGCAGCATGTGGTACTGATTGTGATATATGAGAGGCCGAGGGCCAGATTTATTATGCCACGAGGTGGCTTCTGATTCATATGAGGCCGAGAGCCCGTTGATTATGCCATGAGATGGCTTGTTATTGCGCTTGGGCCGTAACGGGCCCCTCCCGGAGTCAGTATACCCCCAGTGAGCACGGGTACCCAGTTTGTGATTTAACGTAGCCCGAAGGGCAGATGTTGTTCCATGTTATTGCCCGAGGGGCTGGTACGAGTGATTGTGAGACAGCCCGAGGGACTGGTTCTTTTGGTATTTTGCCCGAGGGGTTGATTTGTGTTTCTATCTTTTCTGCTTGTTTTCATTCACTCGTTTGAACTGCTGAAAGATGTTTTAAAGAGATTTTTCTGAACTAAGAAGTTTTCTTGAGCTTTTACTGTTTTACTGTATTGTGCTGGTTTTACACTGCCTCGTTATAGCATTTTGTTGTGTATTTACACGTTTTCCTATCGCTCAGCTGCCTTTACTTTTATTACTTATTGAGTTGGCGTACTCAAATTATTCCCTGCACCCCTGTGTGCAGATTCAGGAGTCTCGGGTCATGTTAGCGAGGGCTGATTTGCTTCCAGCAGGCTTGTTTGGAGTTGACTAGGTAGCTGGTCGGCGTTCGCAGCTCAGTGCTTCGCCTTCCTACTTTTATTTTGTTTGTTCTAGCTTCGTATTAGAGTATGTTGTCTTTTCATACTCTTAGACGGATTTTAGATGCTCATGACTGGTGACACCGCGATGTCGCATCATCGGGCCATGGTTCCAACGGTTCTCAGCAGGGTCATTCCTCACTCAGTGCCCTTCCAGCCCAGGGTTCGTCCCGTGCTCCATCAGTTCAGGACTCTTTTGCGCCAGGTGCGTCTACTAGTCATTCCGGTGCTAGGGGTCCTCTTCAGTCCCCGTCTCCGATACTAGGGAGTTGTTATGAGTGTGTAGAGTTGGTACATATGTGGAGGTAGTGTCCTCGTTGCCTTAAGGGTTCATCGCAGCAGAGGGGCCAGCCCTCGACTTAGGCACCAGTTACATCACCATCCACCCAGCCAGCTAAGGGAAGAGGACAGTCATCTAGGGTTTGCCCAAGAGAGGGAGGTCGATCCGGTGGTGGTCAGGCCCGTTTCTATGCTCTTCCAGCTAGACCTGATGCTGTTGCTTCAGGTGCGGTGATTACAGGTATTATCTCAGTCTGCCGCAGAGATGCCTCTGTGTTATTTGATCCTGGCTCTACATTCTCTTATGTGTCATCTTATTTTGCCCATTATTTGGATACGCCCTGCGAGTTTCTCATTTCTTCTGTCCATGTCTCTACTCCGGTGGGCGATACTATTGTGGTAGACCGTGTGTACCGGTCGTGTGTTGTGTCTATTGGGGGTCTGGAGACCCGAGTGGATCTTCTATTGTTATGTATGGTAGACTATGATGTGATATTAGCCATGGATTGGTTATCTCCGTGACGGGCTATTTTGGAATGTCATGCCAAGACAGTGACATTAGCTATGCCGGGTATGCCACGGATTGAGTGGTGAGGTTTGTCTGATTATGTTCCCAGCAGGGTAATCTCATTCTTGAAGGCCCAGCGTATGGTTGGGAAAGGTTTTCTTTCATACTTAGCATTTGTGAGGGATGTCAGTGCAGAGACTCCCAGCATTGATTCTGTCCCAGTTGTGAGGGATTTTTTCCAGATGTCTTCCCTGTAGACCTGTCGCCACTAGACAGGGATATTGGTTTTGGTATTGATCCGGTGACGGGCACTTTGCCCATTTCTATTCCACCGTATCGTATGGCACCAACGGAGTTGAGGGAGTTAAAGGAGCAGCTTCAGGAGCTCCTCAATAAGGGGTTCATTCATCCTAGTGTTTCGCTGTGGGGTGCACCTGTTCTGTTCGGGAAGAAGAATGATAGTACTATGAGGATGTGCATTGATTACAGGCAGTTGAACAAGGTCACAATTAAGAATAAGTATCCCCTGCCTCGCATTGATGATTTGTTAGGCCAGCTTCAGGGAGCGAGGGTGTTCTCCAAGATTGATCTTCGCTCAGGGTATCACCGGTTAAAGATCAGGGACTCGGATATTCTCAAGACTGCTTTCAGGACCCGATATGGTCATTATGAGTTCCTCGTGATGTCTTTTGGGCTGACGAATGCCCCAACAACATTCATGCATTTGATGAACAGCGTGTTCCGGCCTTATCTCGACTCATTCATTATTGTTTTCATTGATGATATTCTGGTATACTCGCGTAGTCAGGAGGAGCAGTCGGAGCATTTGAGAGTAGTGTTGCAGAGATTGAGGGAGGAGAAGCTTTATGCAAAGTTCTCCAAGTGTGAGTTTTGGCTCAGTCCATTGGCTTTCTCGGGGAACGTGGTGTCCAGCGAGGGTATTCAGGTTGATCCGAAGAAGATAGAGGCAGTTCAGAGTTGGCCCAGACTGTCCTCAGCCATAGAGATTCGTAGCTTCCTTGGTTTGGCGGGTTATTACCGCCGGTTTGTTCAGGGATTTTCATCTATCGCATCGGTCTTGACCAATTTGACTCACAAGGGTGCTCCATTTCAGTGGTCGGATGAGTGTGAGGAGAGCTTCCAGAGGCTCAAGATTGCCTTGACCACAACTCCAGTATTAGTATTACCATCAGCTTCAGGTTCATATACAATGTATTGTGATGCTTCAAGAGTGGGTATTGGATGTGTGTTGATGCAAGAGGGTAGAGTTATTGCTTATGCTTCTCGTCAGTTGAAGCCCCATGAGAAGAACTACCTGGTTAATGATCTTGAGTTGGCTTCCATTTTTCACGCATTGAAGATTTGGAGGCATTATTTGTATGGTGTGTCTTGTGAGGTATTTACTGATCATCGTACCCTCCAGCACTTGTTCAAGCAGAATGATCTTAATTTGAGGCAGCGGAGATGGTTGGAGCTGCTAAAGGATTATGACATTACTATCTTGTATCATCCCGGGAAGGCCAATGTGGTGGCCGATGCTTTGAGCCGGAAGGCGGTGAGTATGTGGTGTTTGGCATATAATACTGTTGGGGAGAGGCCTCTTGCAGTTGATATTCATGCCTTGGCCAATCGGTTCGTGAGGTTGGATATTTCGGAGCCCAGTCGGGTATTAGCTAGTGTGATTTCTCGGTCTTCTTTATATGATCGCATCAGAGAGCGCCAGTATGATGATCCTCATTTGCTTGTCCTTAAGGACAGAGTTCAGCACGACGATGCCAGAGATGTGACCATTGGTGATGATGGGGTGTTGAGGATGCAGGGCCGGATTTGTGTGCCCAATGTGGATGGGCTTCAGGAGTTGATTCTGGAGGAGGCCCATGGCTCGCGGTATTCCATTCATACGGGTGCCGCGAAGATGTATCAGGATCTGGGACAACATTACTGGTGGAGGAGGATGAAGAAGGATATTGTGGGGTTAGTGGCTCGGTGTCTCAATTGTCAGCAGGCGAAATACGAGCATTAGAGACCGGGTGGCTTGCTTCAGCAGATGGATATTCTAGAGTGGAAGTGGGAGTGGATCACCATGGACTTTGTAGTTGGGCTCCTACGGACTTTGAAGAAGTTCGATGCTATTTGGGTGATTGTGGATCGGTTGACCAAGTCCGCACACTTCATTCTTATCTATACTACCTATTATTCAGAGCGGTTGGCAGAGATATATATTCGGGAGATTGTTAGTTTGCATGGTGTCCCAGTTTCCATCATTTCAGACTTAGGTACTCAGTTTACTTGACAATTTTGGAGGTCGGTACAGCGAGAGTTGGGTACTCAGGTTGAGTTGAGCACATCTTTTCACCCTCAGACAGACGGGCAATCCGAGCGCACTATTTAGATATTGGAGGACATGTTGCGCGCTTGTGTCATTGATTTTGGAGGATCATGGGATCAGTTTCTGCCGCTTGCGGAATTTGCTTATTACAACAGTTACCAGTCGAGTATTCAGATGGCTCCATATGAGGCTTTGTATGGGAGACGGTGTAGATCTCCGCTTGGTTAGTTTGAGCCGGGCGAGGCTAGGCTATTGGGTACAGACTTAGTGTTGGATGCTTTAGACAAGGTGAAGGTGATTCAGGAGAGGCTTCGTACAGCGCAGTCGAGACAAAAGAGTTATGCTGAGAGGAAGGTTCGGGATGTGTCCTACATGGTTGGTGAGAAGGTTCTGTTGAAGCTTTTACCCATGAAGGGTGTCATGAGGTTTGGGAAGAAAGGTAAATTGAGTCCTCGGCTCACTGGTCCTTTTGAGGTACTTCGGAGGATTGCGGAGGTGGCTTATGAGCTTGCCTTTCCCCCCAGCTTGTCGAGTGTGCATCCGGTATTTCATGTTTCTATGCTTCACAAGTATATGGGAGATCCGTCGCATGTTCTGGATTTCAGCACTGTTCAGCTAGATGATGATTTGACTTATGATGTGGAGCCGGTAGCTATTTTGGGGCGTCAGGTTCGAAAGTTGAGGTGAAAGGATATAGCTTCAGTGAAGGTGCAGTGGAGAGGTCGGCCCGTGGAGGAGGCTACCTGGGAGACCGAGCGGGAGATGCGGAGCAGATATCCTCACCTATTTGAGGCTTCAGGTAGTTTCTTGACCCGTTCGAGGATGGACATTTATTTAAGAGGGGGCGGATGTAACGACCCAGCCGGTCGTTTCATGTGTTACCGCTCCGTTTTCCCCATTTCTGCTTTATTATGCCTTGGTTATCCGTATTATGTGGTATCGGGTTTGTCGGTTTGAATCCAGAATGGTGTTGGTAAGGTTTGAGACACTTAGTCTCTTTTGGGTAAGCTTAAGTTGGAAAAGTCAACCGGATGTTGACTTATGTGAAAAAGGGATCGGATGTGAATTCTGATGGTTCGGATAGCTTCGGGAGATGATTTGGGACTCAGGAGTGTGATCGGAATGAGTTTTGGAGGTCCGAAGTAGCTTTAGGCTTGAATTGGCGAAGATGGATTTTTGGCGCTTTCCGGTTGATAGGTGAAATTTATATAGGGGTCGGAATGGAATTCTGGGAGTTGTAGTAGTTCCGTTGTGTCATTTGGGATGTGTGTGCAAAATTTCAGGTCATTCGGACTTGGTTTCATAGACTTTTTGATCAAAAGCGTAATCCGGAAGATTATTGGAACCTTAGGCTTGAATCCGATGTGTTTTGGTTGATTCGATGTTGTTTGAGGTGTTTTGAAGATTGGAATAAGTTTGAATAGTGGTATATGACATGTTTTTGCTTTTGGTTGAGGTCCCGGAGGCCTCGGGGTGATTTCGGATGGTTGGCGGAAGATAGGAATTTTGGAAATGGCAGCTAAAGCTGAGCCTGCTGTCATAACCGCACCTGCAGCTAGGGGACCGCAGGTGCGGGCTCGCAGAAGCGCCCAATGGGTCGCAGATGCGAAAAAAGGGCCATGGGAGCTGGAATCGTAGAAGCGGCAGTTTGAGCGCACCTGCGGTATCGCAGGTGCGGCTGTTCGATTGCAGGTGCGGAATTGAGGCGTTAAGTGAAAAAAGCAGATGTGGTACTCCTGACGCAGAAGCGGTGGTGCAGAAACGGTGTTTGGGCCGCAGGTGCGAAAACCCTAGGCCAGAAAGTATATAAACCCTCCTTCGCGATTTTCAGCCTTTCTTTACCATTTCAAATCGAATAGAGCTTTTGGGGGATTTTGAAGGGAGAATCAGAGGGAACTTCGTTGAGGTAAGAATTTTGATCAGAAAACTCATTCCTATGATGAGTAAGGCCGAGGGCCTGTGTTGTGAGGATACTATGGGATCGGCTTCACGCCGCAGCATGTGGTACTGATTGTGATATATGAGAGGCCGAGGGCCAGATTTTTTATGCCATGAGGTGGCTTGTGATTGATATGAGGCCGAGAGCCTGATGATTATGCCACGAGATGGCTTGTTATTGCGCTTGGGCCGTAAGGGGCCCCTCCCAGAGTCTGTACACCCCCAGTGAGCACGGGTACCCAGTTTGTGATGTGATATAGACCGAGGGGCTGATGTTGTTCCATGTTATTGCCCGAGGGGCTGGTACGAGTGATTGTGAGATAGCCCAAGGGACTGGTTCTGTTGCTATTTTGCCCGAGGGGTTGATTTGTGTTTCTATCTTTTCTGCTTGTTTTCATTCACTCGTTTGAACTGCTGAAAGATGTTTTAAAGAGATTTTTCTGAACTAAGAAGTTAGCTTTTACTGTTTTACTGTATTGTGCTAGTTTTACACTGCCTCGTTGTAGCATTTTGCTGTGTATTTACGTGTTTTCTTATCACTCAGCTGCCTTTACTTTTATTACTTATTGAGTTGGCGTACTCACATTACTCCCTGCACCCCTGTGTTCAGATTCAGGAGTCTCGGGTCACGCTAGCGAGGGCTGATTTGCTTCCAGCAGGCTTGTTTGGAGTTGACTAGGTAGCTGCTCGGCGTTCGCAGCCCAATGCTTCTCCTTCCTACTTTTATTTTGTTTGTTCTAGCTTCGTATTAGACTATGTTGTCTTTTCATACTCTTAGACGTATTTTAGATGCTTATGACAGGTGACACCCCGATGTCGGGCTGTGTTTGTTTCCGTATTTGTTTTATTTCTCTCTATTTTGGGATTTATCACTTACTAATAACTTAATTAATTATTATTACAACTGTTAATTGGTTTGGGGTTCTGTGTCGGTTGGCCTTGTTTCACGAGAGGTGCCATCACGACCGGGTCCGATTTGGGGTCGTGATAAGTTGGTATCAGAGCCTAGGTTACATAGGTCTCACGAGTCATGAGCAGGTTTAGTAGAGTCTCGCGGATCGGTATAGAGATGTCTGTATTTATCCTCGGGAGGCTGCAGAACCTTTAGGAAAACTTCATATTCTTGAAATTCTTGTTGTGCGAATATGTTGATCCGAGTACTAAACTTCTGTTATTCTATTCTCTCACGGATGGTGAGGACATGAGCGACCGGTCAATTTGGACGACCACCATTACCACTAGCTAGGGCCACTAGAGGTCGAGGACGCAGTCGAGGCCGTGGTAGGGGCAGAAGTATAGTGCGCACAACAGCTATGGCAGTACCTGCAGATTCACCAGCCGCCCCAGTTCAGGATCAGGTCCCAGTTGTGGACGCTCCAGCAGCACCAGCTCAGGCACCAGCTGTGCCCATTGTGATTCCAGGTCTTCAGGAGACCTTAGATAGATCTTGACCGTGTGTACGAGTCTTGCTTAGGCGGTCGCAGTTTCTACTGCCGCAGCCACTTCTCAGGCCGGGGGAGGTACTCAGACTCCCGCCGCCCGCACACCCGATCAGGTTGTTCAGGGATTGCAGACACCGGAGGCACCACTAGCCCAGCCGGTGGCAGCTGCTCAGGGTTATGTAGCTCCAATTATGCCAGAGGACGAGCAGCGCAGATTGGAGAGGTTTGGCAGACTCCAGCCTCTGACTTTCAGTGGTGCAGAGCGCGAGGACGCCCAGGGTTTCTTGGATAGATGTTAGAGGATTCTTCGCACCGCGGGTATTCTGGAGACAAGCGGGGTCGCATTCACGACTTTTCAGTTTACGGGAGCTGCCTTCACTTGGTGGGAGGCATATAAGAGGCGTAGGCCTGCTGGTGCGGCACCTCTTACTTGGCAGCAGTTCTCCGCTCTCTTTTTGGAGATGTATGTGCCACAATCCCGCAGGGAGGAGCTGCATAGGCAGTTTGAGCAGTTGCGACAGGGGGATATGAGAGTTAGCTCGTCATGCTATTTCGTTAGTTACTACGGAGAGAGAGAGAGAGAGGATCAGGAGGTTTGTTGATGGCCTCACATATCAGTTTCGGATTCTCATAACCAGGGAGAGGGTGTCAGGTGCTATGTTTGAGGAGGTTGTTGATATCGCTCGTTAGATTGAGTCAGTTCGTCGCCAGGAATGCGAGGAGAGGGAGGCCAAGAGGCCTCGAGGATCTGGTAGTTTTGGGGGTGCTCCTTCGAGGGGTCAGTTTTAGCATAGCAGAGGCTGCCCATTCAGGCATGCTCAGTCAGCTCGCCCAGGTTATCGTGGGGCATCATCGGGCCATGGTTCCCTCAGTTCTCAGCAGTGTCATTCGTCACTTAGTGCCCTTCCAGCCGAGGGTTCGTCCCGTGCTCCATCTGTTCAGGACTCTTCTGCGCCAGGTGCGTCTGCTAGTCATTCTGGTGCTAGGGGTCCTCTTCAGTCCCCGTCTCCGGCACCAGGGAGTTGTTATGAGTGTGGAGAGTCGGTGCATATGTGGAGGTAGTGTCCTCGTCGCCTTGGGGGTTCATCGCAGCAGAGGGGCCAGCCCTCGACTTCGGCACCAATTACTTCACCATCCACCTAGCCAGCTAGGGGTGGAGGACAGTCATCTAGGGGTCGCCCAAGAGGGGGAGGTTGATCCAGTGGTGGTCAGACCCGTTTCTATGCACTTCCAGCTAGACCTGATGTAGTTGCTTCAGATGCGAAGATTTCAGGTATTATCTCAGTCTAATGCAGAGATACCTCTGTGTTATTTGATCCTGGCTCTACATTCTCTTATTTGTCATCTTATTTTCCCCATTATTTAGATACGCCCTACGAGTTTCTCGTTTCTTCTGTTCATGTCTCTACTCTGGTGGGCGATACTATTGTGGTAGACCGTGTGTACCGGTCGTGTGTATGGAGACCCGAGTGGATCTTCTGTTGTTATGTATGGTAGACTTCGATGTGATATTAGGCATGGATTTGTTATCTCCATGCCGGGCTATTCTGGACTGTCATGCCAAGACAGTGACGTTAGCTATGCTGGGTGTGCCACGAATTGAGTGGCGAGGTTTGTCTGATTATGTTCCCAGCAGGGTAATCTCATTCTTGAAGGCCCAACGTATGGTTGGGAAAGGTCGTCTTTCATCCTTAGCATTTGTGAGGGATGTCAGTGCAGAGACTCCCAGCATTGATTATGTCCCAGTTGTGATGGATTTTTCCAGATGTGTTCCCTGCAGACCTGCCGGGATTGCCATCGGATAGGGATGTCGATTTTGGTATTGATCTGGTGCCGGGCACTCAGCCCATTTCTATTCTACCGTATCGTATGGCACCAGCGGAATTGAAGAAGTTAAAGGAGCAGCTTTAGGAGCTCCTCGATAAAGGGTTCATTCGTCCTAGTGTTTCGCCGTGGGGTGCACCTGTTCTGTTCGGGAAGAAGAAGGATGGTACCACGAGGATGTGCATTGATTACAGGCAGTTGAACAAGGTCACAATTAAGAACAAGTATCCCCTGCCTCGCATTGATGATTTGTTCGACCAACTTCAGGGAGCGAGGGTGTTCTCCAAGATTGATCTTCGCTCAGGGTATCACCAGTTAAAGATCAGGGAATCGGATAATCTCAAGACAGCTTTCAGGACACGATATGGTCACTATGATTTCCTCGTGATGTCTTTTGGGTGACCAATGCCCCAGCAGCGTTCATGCTTTTGATGAACAGCGTGTTCTGGCCTTATCTTGACTTGTTCATTATTGTGTTCATTGATGATATTCTGGTATACTCGCGTAGTCAGGAGGAGCAGACGGAGCATTTGAGAGTAGTGGTGTAGAGATTGAGGGAGGAGAAGCTTTATGCAAAGTTCTCCAAGTGTGAGTTTTGGCTCAGTTCAGTGGCTTTCTTGGGGCACGTGGTGTCCAGCGAGGGTATTCAGGTTGATCCGAAGAAGATAGAGGCTGTTCAGAGTTGGCCCAGACCGTCCTCAGCCACAGAGATTCGTAGCTTCCTTGGTTTGGCGGGTTATTACCGCCGGTTTGTTCAGGGATTTTCATCTATCGCATCGCCCTTGACCAAGTTGACTCAGAAAGGTGCTCCATTTGAGTGGTCGGATGAGTGTGAGGAGAGCTTCCAGAGGGTCAAGACTGCCTTGACCACAACTCCAGTATTAGCATTGCCATCAGCTTCAGGTTCATATACAGTGTATTGTGATGCTTCGAGAATGGGTATTGGATGTGTGTTGATGCAGGAGGGTAGAGTTATTGCTTATGCTTCTCGTCAGTTAAAGCCCTATGAGAAGAAGTACCTAGTTCATGATCTTATGTTGGGTGCCATTGTTCACGCATTGAAGATTTGGAGGCATTATTTGAATGGTGTGTCTTGTGAGGTATTTACTGATCATCGTAGCCTCCAACACTTGTTCAAGTTGAAGGATCTTAATTTGAGGCAGCGGAGATGGTTGGAGCTGCTAAAGGAATATGACATTACTATCTTGTATCATCCGGGGAAGGCCAATATGGTGGCCGATGCTTTGAGCCGGAAGGCGATGAGTATGGGGAGTTTGGCATATATTCCTGTTGGGAAGAGGCCTCTTGCAGTTGATGTTCAGGCCTTGGCCAATCGGTTCATGAGGTTGGATATTTCAGGGCCCAGTCGGGTATTAGCAAGTGTGATTTCTCGGTCTTCTTCATATGATCGCATCAGAGAGCGCCAGTATGATGATCCTCATTTTCTTATCCTTATGGACAGAGTTCAGCACGACGATGCTAGAGATCTGACCATTGGTGATGATGAGGTGTTGAGGATGCTGGGCCGAATTTGTGTGCCCAATGTGGATGGGCTTCGGGAGTTGATTCTGGAGGAGGCCCATAGCTCGCGATATTCCATTCATACGGGTGCCGCGAAGATGTATCGGGATCTAAGACAACATTACTAGTGGAGGAGGATGAAGAAGGATATTGTGGGGTTTGTGGCTCGGTGTCTCAATTGTCAGCAGGTGAAATACGAGCATCAGAGACCGGGTGGCTTGCTTCAGCAGATGGATATTCCAGAGTGGAAGTGGGAGCGGATCACCATGGACTTTGTAGTTGGGCTCCCACGGACTTTGAAGAAGTTCGATGCTATTTGTTGAAGGTTTCGCCCATGAAGGGTTTCATGAGGTTTGGGAAGAAAGGTAAATTGAGTCCTCGGTTCAATGGGCCTTTTGAGGTACTTCGGAGGATTGGGGAGGTGGCTTATGAGCTTTCCTTGCCCCCCAACTTGTCGAGTGTGCATCCGGTATTTCATGTTTCTATGCTTCGGAAGTATATGGGTGATCCGTCGCATGTTCTGGATTTCAGCACTGTTTAGCTAGATGATGATTTGACTTATGATGTAGAACCGGTAGCTATTTTGGGGCGTCAGGTTCGAAAGTTGAGGTCAAAGGATATAGCTTCAGTGAAGGTGCAGTGGAGAGGTCGCCCCATGGAGGAGGCTAACTGGGAGACCGAGCGGGAGATGCGGAGTAGATATCCTCACCTATTTGAGGCTTCAGGTATGTTTCTTGACCCGTTCGAGGATGAACGTTTCTTGAGCAGTCGTTTCATGTGTTACTGCTCCGTTTTCCCCATTTCTGCTTTATTATGCCTTGGTTATCCGTATTATGTTGTATCGGGTTAATCAGTTCGAATTCAGAATGGTTTTTGAAAGGTTTGAGACACTTAGTCTCTTTTGGGTAAGCTTAAGTTAGAATAGTCAACCGGATGTTGACTTATGTGAAAAAGGGCTCGGATGTGAATTCCGATGGTTCAGATAGCTTCGGGAGATGACTTGGGACTTAGGAGTGTGATCGGAATGAGTTTTGGAGGTCCGGAGTAGGTTTAGGCTTGAATTGGCGAAGATGGATTTTTGGCGCTTGCCTGTTGATAGGTGAAATTTTTATATAAGGGTCGGAATGGAATTTCGGGAGTTTTAGTAGGTCCGTTGTGTCATTTGGGATGTGTGTGCAAAGTTTCAGGTCATTCGGACGTGGTTTGATAGAGTTTTTGATTAAAAGCGTAATCCAGAATATTATTGGAACCTTAGGCTTGAATCCGATGTGTTTTGGTTGATCGATGTTGTTTGAGGTGTTTTGTAAATTGGAATAAGTTTGAATAGTGGTATATGACTTGTTTGTGCTTTTGGTTGAGGTCCTGGGGGCCTCGGGGTGATTTCGGATGGTTGGTGGAAGATAGGAATTTGGAAATGGCAGCTGAAGCTGAGCCTGCTTTCATAACCGCACCTGCGGCTAGGGGACCGCAGGTGCGGGCTCGCAGAACCGCCCAATGGGTCACAGATGCGGAAAAGGTCCATGTGAGCTAGAACCACATAAGCGGCAGTTTGAGCGCACCTGTGGTATCACAGGTGCGGCTGTTCGATCGCAGGTGCTGAATTGAGGCGTTAAGTGACAACCGCAGATGCGGTGCTCCTGACGCAGAAGCGGCAGCGCAAAAGCGGTGTTTGGGACGCAGGTGCGAAAACCCTGGGCTAGAAAGTATATAAAACCTCCTTCGCGATTTTCAGCCTTTTCTTCACCATTTCAAATCGGTTTTTGGAGCTTTTGGGGGATTTTGAAGGGAGAATCAGAGGGAACTTCGTTGGGGTAAGAATTTTGATCATAAAACTCGTTCCTATGATGTTATTTCATTGATTTAGGCTTGAAATTCATGGAAATTGTGGGAAAAATTGAAGAAACTAGGGCTTGAAATTGGAGACCTAGAATTTGGGATTTGAGGGGTCATTTGTGGTTGGATTTTGGTAAATTTGATATGCACAAACTCGTGGGAAGATAAGGATTCCATTGATGTTAATTTTGTCAGATTCCGAGACGTGGGCCTGGGGGTCGGGTTAGGTTAATTTCGGGATTCGTGCCGTTAATTGATTATTTTCGCATGGGTTTCGTTCCATTAGCATATTTTGACGTCATGATTCTTATTTTTGTTTGATTCGGCCCGAGTTGAGGCCTAGACGAGAGGCAAAGGCATCGCGGGCTAGAGATTAGACCAGTTAGAGGTAAGTAATGATTGTAAATGTTGTCCTGAGGGTATGAAACCCCGGATTTCACATCGTTGTGCTATTTTGAGGTGACGTACACGCTAGATGACGAGAGTGGGGTCGTGCACCGTTGGGGATTGTGACTTAGTCCGTCCCGCATGACTGTTTATCTGCGTATTTGATTGAAAATTGTTTGCTAGCATCATGTTTTGGGCTGAATACCATATTTGGGCCTCGTGCCAGGATTTTTACTACTATTCCTCACTGTTTTGACTTAGTATTTGTATCCAGTCATGCTATATCCTACTGTTTTCACAACTCAGCCATCTTTACTCGTTTTTGATATTTTAAATGATATTTTGGGCTGTGCATCATGTTTTACTGTTGCCCGTGTGGCTTGTGAGATTCTGACTGAGTAAGGCCGAGGGCCTGTGTTGTGAGGATACTATGGGATCAGCTGCGCGCCGCAGCATGTGGTACTGATTGTGATATATGAGAGGCCGAGGGCCAGATTTATTATGCCACGAGGTGGCTTGTGATTGATATGAGGCCGAGATCCTGTTGATTATGCCACAAGATGGCTTGTTATTGCGCTTGGGCCGTAAGGGGCCCCTCCCGGAGTCTGTACACCCCCATTGAGCGCGGGTACCCAGTTTGTGATGTGATATAGCCCGAGGGGCTGATGTTGTTCCATGTTATTTCCCGAGGGGCTGGTACGAGTGACTGTGAGATAGCGCGAGGGGCTGATGTTGTTCCATTTTATTGCTCGAGGGGCTGGTACGAGTGACTGTGAGATAGCCCGAGGGGCTGGTTCTGTTGGTATTTTGCCCGAGGGGCTGATTTGTGTTTCTATCTTTTCTGCTTGTTTACATTCACTCATTTGAACTGCAGAAAGATGTTTTAAAGAGATTTTTCTGAACTAAGAAGTTTTCATGAGCTTTTACTATTTTACTATATTGTGCTGGTTTTACACTGCCTCGTTGTAGCATTTTGTTGTGTATTTACGTGTTTTCTTATCGCTCAGCTGCCTTTACTTTTATTACTTACTGAGTTGGCAAACTCACATTAATCTTCGCACCCCTGTGTGCAGATTCAGGAGTCTCGGGTCACGCTAGCGAGGGCTGATTTGCTTCCAGCAGGCTTGTTTGGAGTTGACTAGGTAGCTGCTCGGCGTTCACAGCCCAGTGCTTCTCCTTCCTACTTTTATATCGTTTGTTCTAGCTTCGTATTAGACTATGTTGTCTTTTCATACTCTTAGACAGATTTTAGATGCTCATGACTGGTGACACCCCGATGTCGGGCTGTGTTTGTTTCCGCAATTTTTTTATTTTGCTCTATTTTGGGATTTATCACTTATTAATGACTTAATTAGTTATTATTACAACTGTTAATTGGTTTGGGGGTTTGTGTTGGCTGGCCTTGTTTCATGAGAGAAGCCATCACAACCGATTCTGGTTTGGGGTCGTGACAATATGCATCAATATCAATGTAAATGTGCACGACATCACCCATCGTGCTTTATCAATCTTTCCTCACCATATGCTAAGTATGAATATGCACGGCATCACCCTTCGTGCTTTATCACTCTTTCCTCACCCAAACAATAGCAACAACAATATCCCGGCAAGGGAATCAACAATAAGAATAAATATGTCCCGGCAAGGGAATCAACAATAAGAATTAAATACGTCCCGGCAAGGGAATCAGCTATAAAAAAACTTGTACCAATAATCAACTTCACAATTGCACCTCAACTAGAGCCAATGCTCAACACTAAGCAAATCCAAGAAGAAAATCATAAATCTTACTCAACATGGATAATCAACAATTTAGGCATACCTAGTACTTATTAAGAAACACAACGATCACCACTTAAGACCCACGGGCATGCTTGACACCAACGTATAGATACTCGTTACCATACCTATACGTCGTGCACTACAACACATAGCAAATAAGGCACAACACCTATTGTCGCGCCCCCTTTTTCTCGCGAAATCGGGTTTTTGACATTTGGTAGGGAAAACTCGTTCCTTTTAGGAAAGGGGTTTTGCATTTTTGAAGAGTCGCCACCTAATGATCAGGGTGCATTAGGACACCAAAAGAGTTTGATTTGGATAACCAGAGATAGGGTAAGAGCTTGAAATTATTCTAAGGGGAAGGTGTTAGGCACCCCTCAGAATCCACTAGTATGGTTCCCGGCCAGACAATTATTGTGAATTTAGGTGCAAATAACATGTAGACAAATAGAGCTTCAAATAAGAGGGGTTTTTCACATAATGGTTTACAAATAAATAAAGTTGGAAAGAACAATTAGAAAAGCTGATTTTTTAAAAGAAAGAGTTGAAATTGCTAAAAGAAGTAAAGAAATAGAGGGAGAGGGAGGGGGGGGGGGGGTCCTAGGTTTATTAAAAATATGGATCACCCCACACAATGTCCGGTAATCACTCCTCAATGAGGGGCTACACGTGACATTATCGCGTGGTCATCATATCCATATCTACCCTTCCCACCCCGTCAAGGTATTAAAGCGCGGAATGGTCTCGATTACTTATTGCATGCTATTATCCGTCCCAATCCTATCAGTCCCGGAGGCACTTAGGACTACTAATCTTAAAAGGGGAGGGATATTGGGCTTATTTGAGGTTTCAAAAAGGTAAAAAATCTAAGGCGACATACAAAACACACATTGCACATTTTAGGGGGGAAGTATGTAAACAAACAGAGGCTTAATCACACCTCCTTGAACAGAAAAGCACGTAATTAGCATGACTTTCACATACTGGTTAAGGTCTGATTAAATACTAAATATGAGAGAACTTAAAGGTTGAGGCAGACTGATTTATTACATAATTCAGATAAGAAGCCCGAATCAGGCCTGCCTGCTGGTTGTAATTAATAGAACAGATTCAGTTTATAGTTATTACCCTATGGCTTGCCTAAGTGTTAAGACGGGGTCCTATAGGCATGATATCTACTGAATTCAGAAAATAGTAAGGCTTGAAATAAATTGTTTGAATGCATACTTGTTAAACTTGCTAAGTGAGGGAATCAGATTATTAAAAGAGAGGCAGGATTTAACGAATTGATTATAAATTCTGCAACTGTCAGTATCCATTATTACTGGTTTTATATCTAACACTGAGTGAGGCGAATCAGATTCGATTAGAAATTCCTATAGGCATGCTTTCTATGCGTTGCTGATTTTAAACTTTATAGACATGGTGTAAAAAAAATGCAGAAACCTTATAGACATAGTATCTAAATGCATAAGGCTTGTTTTAAACCTATAAACATGGTATCTAGATGCAGAATTTGAATATGCAGAAGTGAACAATCCTATAGGCATAATTTCTATACGAAGTTGGCTATGCAGAATTCAGAATAGACCTATAGGCATGATTTCTATTTGAATATGCAGAATTCAAGATACCTATAGACATGGTTTCTATATGAAGTTGGATATGCAGGAATATAGTAGTCCTATAGTCATGATTTCTATATGTATTTGAAATATGCAAAATTATAATAGACCTATAGACATGATCTCTATATGTATCTGAATATGCAAAATTGTAATAGACCTATAGACATGATTTCTACCCTTTGCATGCATAGTTACCCACCCTTTTTCACTAGCCAGCCCCAAGCGTTTATTACAACTTATTACAAACCAGAATGAATAAAAAATTACATCAGAAAAAAAAATTAAAAAAAAGTACAACCAAAGGATAGCCTGATTCAAACTCCCTGTCTGAAATATAAGATAGACCAACTCAAAGACCACTGATCCAAAGCCTTTCTCCAATCTGAGTGTGTCAAAGTTCCCTAAGAGCCTCAATGGGACTCCGGGCAATGCTCACACCCAAATTATATCACCAGAATAGGGACAAGTGCAGTGTGGAAGGGCCAGCCCTCAAGTGTCCAAGTTCAGAGGGAGCTCAAAGGGTCCCAAGGCAAGGCTCACAAGAGGGGGGCAGAACTTAAAGTCTAAGAGAGAGTGCAAGTGAAGAACAGAATTCTAAGGAATAAAGGAGAGGGAAACAGCCACAAACAGGTACACAAAAGGGGTTCAGGGAATAGGGGAATTGCAAAGAGCCTATTGCTTAGGCTAGGGCAAGCTTTAGGCATACCCAGCAATGGAGGATGCTGGCATGCCTATAAGTCTGCCAGAACACATCATATTAGAGGCTAGGATCCCAGGGGATCAAGTTTGAGTCATGGACAATAATTTGCAGTACTGTCATGCCTCAAACCATAGCATAAACACATAGGGAGTGGGGGTTTTGGGATTCACAATAGATTTAGAATAGGCAGAAGGAAATTACAGCATGCTAAAGTAAGCATTGAACTACACATAAGCAGTAGGCAGACATGCAGGTAAAGGTAGTAAATAACACATTGTTGTGATTGCTGAAAACCTTAATCAGGACATACCAGTTTCAAAGAAGCAAAATACAGCAGTAGCAGTACTTGGAAAACAGGCCACAACACAAGTAACAAGAGAGAATGCTTTTGAATGTGAGTGTGAGTTCAGAAAACTAAGAGTGTTCGTGTGTCGTGTTAATGAAAGAGCAGGTATTTATAGTGTGAAACAGGCAGAAAATAAGGCAAGAAATAACCATGTACCAATTAAAATCAATCAGTAGAAGAACTTCCTTAATTAAGGAGTTCAAACTTAAACGGTAGTGAACAGAAATCATTTAAGGAAAGAGATCGAGTAAGCATCTTGTGCAAAGTAGGCAATTAGGGGTAAATACATAGGAGTTTAATTAAGGGAAGAATCTTTAAAATACACGGTTAAACAAATAAGGTAAGATGCCCAATAAAATCAATCAGTACATAGTAAATCAAGGAGTCAGGGGTTCGAAATCACTGGTTCACGAGTAAACCAAGTCAGAAAGGATAAGGAAAGTTTTTGAATCAAACCAAGTAACATGGAAATTAGCACAACAAGGAAAGAATCAATTAGATTTACACAAAGGAGGTCTGAAATCAGTCCAAAAACATTGAAAGTCATTTTAGAGGGGAAGCTCAGCATATATAAAGAGTACACAAGTATTAGGCATGCAAGGCTGAATTTAGGACAAAGAAAAAGCGTCATGCAATCACAAAAATTAGTAAGTAGTGAACTATAGGAACATGGTAGTCATCTTAGTGACAAAGAAGAGGGAGAGTATCAAATAGCATGCAGAGGGTCTAGTAGAAAGACCCTAGAAGAGCTTAGCAGGAAATCAGAATCATATAAAGAAACAAAGGTTGAAACGAAGATTTCGAAACTCAGTCGAGCAGTAGATGAAACAATCTTTAGAAACTCAAATAGGTCCAAAGACGTTTGGGTTTTGAAATCAAACAAGTTCAAAGATGAAGAACAAGCAAATCATATAGCAAATAGTCTCAATACTCGGATGAAACCCCAAATTTTAGGGTTTTGCCGTCAAACAAGTGTAGAGATGAAAGGACAAGTAATCAAGGCAAAAATACTAACGAAATAAGTTCAGAAATCTCAGAAAGGAACTGAGACTTTTAACATGCATTTTCCAGTAGAAGAACAATTATAAGAAACACAGTAGAAGAACACATAAGAAATACAGTGGATGAAACACATAGGAAATACAGTAGAAGGAACTTATAAGAAACACACTAAAAGACACACATGCGAAACATAGTAGAACATCCTAAAGATCAGAGAAACTTTAAAGGATAACTTAACGAAACCCTAAATCGGAAAAAGATGAAGGCTCTGAAGGTATAGTTTTGAAAGAACATTGAGAAAATGTTTAAAAGCTTAGAGAAAACACAGATATACAACAGATCTAATAAAATCAGAAGAACCTCGAAGGGTTAGGGTATTAGAAGAACCCAGGTGATGAGAAAGGCTTGGAAAGTCATTGATTTAAGCCGGATAAGTCAAGATCAGGCTTGAACAGCCATGGCTGGCCGAAGCAAGGTCGGAGTCAGCCATATAACTCGAACGAAACCAAGTTTGGGCCAAGCTTCCTCATGGTCAGGCCTTGAAACCACAGTAACCAGGCATGTAGGAGTTATGGGAGGCAGGTACAGGCCTTCAATGGCCTTGGAAGCCATGGATTCCGGTGATTTTAGGGTGGAAGTGGAGGGAGGTGGCTAGGATTTGCGAAGCTTTGAGAGAGAATTGAGAGAAAGGGGTTTCCAAAGGCGGCCGGGGATGCAAAATAACTAAGGTTTGGGGGTAAGGGGAAATTAAAAAAGGAAAGATAAAAAGGTGGCCATTGATCATTTTGATCAACGGCCTGGATTGAATGAGGAATCCGGCGGGTTGTTTAGAAGGGTCGTGGGTCGGGTAGATTAGGTAATTGGTTTGGGTAATTGGGTTTAGGGATTGGGTTTAGTTAGAGGTCCAAATCCGGCTAAAATTAAAATGCAAATGGGTTATCATTTAAATAGCCATTTTTCCCTCATTTATATTATAAAAAATAATAAAATAATTTTTGGGAATAAATTAAAGCTACTAATTTGATTAATAATACATAATTATCAAATTAAAAATACTGGAGTCAATTTTATAACTATAAATACAATTAAATCTTAAAAGAGGCCAGTATTGCAATTACATGCAATTTAGCTTAAAAAAATACCAAGTAAATTTATAAAAATATGCAAAAATTATGTTAGCTATATTTTAGTATAAATATGAGAATCCAATAAATGAATCACCAAAATGATAATTTTGGGAATTATTATTGGGGTTTTTTATGAATAAAAATAGGGGAATAAATTGTTTAAAAATATTTAAAAATTAAGAAAAAATAATAAAATATTTGGACATGCTTATATATGCGTACATATGCTATTTTGAAAGTATTTGCATATTAAAAATATACTGGGAAAAATTGGGTATCAACACCTATCTTCCATGAGGCTAATCCCTTCCTCCATAATCGCTTGAGGCTAATACTTGCCTCCCTATCTGCATAAGGCTAATCCTTGCCTCCACGTCTGCGTGAGGCTAATCCCTGCCTCTATACCTGCACGAGGCTAATCCTTGCCTCCATATTTGCACGAGGTTGATCCCTGCCTCCATACCTGCATGAGGCTAATCCTTGCCTCCATATCTGCATGAGGCTAATGCTTGCCTCCACGTCTGCATGAGGCTAATCCTTGCCTCCACGTCTGCATGAGCATAATCCATGCATCCATATCTGCATGAGGCTAATCCTTGCCTCCACGTTGGCATGGGGACTAAACATTGTGCCTCCTTGCATAAATACCGATCTATTCTGGTACTATCTATTTGTTTTTTGATAGGTGTAAGCTCTGCCCTTCATTTCACAAGACTAAGCCTTGTCTTGGTAACCTTATTATTGCATCTCATGGGCTGAAATATCGCCAATCTGTCCAAAGGCGTCATAGTCTAAAGGCATCATCCTCATAGCCGGAAGACACCATGCTATGGCCTGAGGATCTCTCAAATTCATATTATTATTCAAAGGTGTCATGGTTCGTAGGCACCATTTTCATGGCCCGGGAACATTATTTCATGTCCTACGAATCCCGCACTAAACAATTCACGGCCCAGGACATCATGGTCTGAGGACGTCATCCTTAAACCGTCCGAAGACAACTTTCATGGTCCAAAGGGAATCTGCATCATGTTTAAATATTTGCGCAAATACATGTTTGTAGCGTCTTTCATCTGCAGGTGACCAGTAAGCAACTGCTATCCTAGCAGGAGCAACCTGGATCCAGTTCATTCAGCCATCTCAAACCTGGACCATTCACCATAATCACTCTTGCATCCGGTCCAAAATCTCGTGTCCGCTCTTGTAATGACTTCATCGGTATATTCCGCCATTGAATCCAGAACCACACGTGGCCTGATTCCTGTAAAACCAAAGATATGTAGGCAGCTCAAAGACCGGAGTCCGGCCTTTATCTTTCAAAACATCCCATCCGGTCAAAATTGGCCATCATGTCTTTATCCGAAAACTCTTTCATCCTTCCCGGGTAAAGAGGGGCAGCTGTTGATACCCAATTTTTCCCATAATATTTTCAAAACTATGCTTTGGCATCAACCAATATTTTTTTTATACAATTTCTGCATTTTTAAAACATTTTAATTAGTTTATCCCAGCATTTGTTTTATAAAATAATCACTGATTGCATCACAAAATAATTTATAATAGTTTTTATGGCTTAATTTCATCATTTGCATTTTTACTAAGTTTCAATTATTTCACACATAGCCACATTTGTAATTTTAGGATGCAATTGCAATTACTTTGCAATTATAGCCTATACATGCGTTATTACGTTATTTTACAGAAAATAGCCTTTTACATTTTTAATATATTAAATAATTATTTTAAATATTTCCAGGCATGAAAATCATATTAAATAATTATTTTAAGTATTTCCAGGAATGAAAATCATTTTTACAGCCCATTAATTATTTTTAAAAATTGTTTTATCAATTAAAAAGGTATTTATCAAATAGCCCCTCTTTATTTTGGACCTAGACTATTAAATTAGCCCAATTTTAACCCCCCCCCCCCCCGCCCTATCCCAATCGGGCCTAAAAACTACATAGCCCAAACCTAGCACTCACCCGACCCCCACTTCTTGCCAAATCCTGGCCGTTGATCATTTTGATCAACGGTCCAGATTCCCCCTTCCATAATTAAACCTAGACTCTCAAAACACTCTCGACCTAACCCTAGTTCTAACATGCCGTCACCAACGTAAATCTTCTCTTATGAAGCTTCCATGGCTTCCCCGTCCAGTCTTGGCCTTCTACACGCCATGGCTCCTTGATTTTCTGGATCCTTGAGAAGATCTCGAAGAACCTAGTTGGTTCTGGTTTGAAACTTTGCTCGTTAGCCTGTCTCAGGCCATGGTTCGACTGTGAGTGGGAACTTCTTGTTATTTTGTTACGAATCTATGAGTTTTCGACCTATCCTCTCATCTCTGCTATTTTCTTTTCTGAAAACCCTAGTTCACTATTGTCAACTCTTCTCAGATCTTCATAGATATGAGATGATTTGGGTATTATCAAGTGTTTTCCTCCAA
>NW_017672276.1:53030-62327 GCF_001879085.1 Nicotiana attenuata
GGGTTTTGAAATCAAACAAGTTCAAAGATGAAGAACAAGCAAATCATATAGCAAATAGTCTCAATACTCGGATGAAACCCCAAATTTTAGGGTTTTGCCGTCAAACAAGTGTAGAGATGAAAGGACAAGTAATCAAGGCAAAAATACTAACGAAATAAGTTCAGAAATCTCAGAAAGGAACTGAGACTTTTAACATGCATTTTCCAGTAGAAGAACAATTATAAGAAACACAGTAGAAGAACACATAAGAAATACAGTGGATGAAACACATAGGAAATACAGTAGAAGGAACTTATAAGAAACACACTAAAAGACACACATGCGAAACATAGTAGAACATCCTAAAGATCAGAGAAACTTTAAAGGATAACTTAACGAAACCCTAAATCGGAAAAAGATGAAGGCTCTGAAGGTATAGTTTTGAAAGAACATTGAGAAAATGTTTAAAAGCTTAGAGAAAACACAGATATACAACAGATCTAATAAAATCAGAAGAACCTCGAAGGGTTAGGGTTTCAGAAGAACCCAGGTGATGAGAAAGGCTTGGAAAGTCATTGATCTGAGCCGGAGAAGTCAAGATCAGGATTGAACAGCCATGGCTGGCCGAAGCAAGGTCGGAGTCAGCCATATAACTCGAACGAAACCAAGTTTGGGCCAAGCTTCCTCATGGTCAGGCCTTGAAACCACAGTAACCAGGCATGTAGGAGTTATGGGAGGCAGGTACAGGCCTTCAATGGCCTTGGAAGCCATGGATTCCGGTGATTTTAGGGTGGAAGTGGAGGGAGGTGGCTAGGATTTGCGAAGCTTTGAGAGAGAATTGAGAGAAAGGGGTTTCCAAAGGCGGCCGGGGATGCAAAATAACTAAGGTTTGGGGGTAAGGGGAAATTAAAAAAGGAAAGATAAAAAGGTGGCCATTGATCATTTTGATCAACGGCCTGGATTGAATGAGGAATCCGGCGGGTTGTTTAGAAGGGTCGTGGGTCGGGTAGATTAGGTAATTGGTTTGGGTAATTGGGTTTAGGGATTGGGTTTAGTTAGAGGTCCAAATCCGGCTAAAATTAAAATGCAAATGGGTTATCATTTAAATAGCCATTTTTCCCTCATTTATATTATAAAAAATAATAAAATAATTTTTGGGAATAAATTAAAGCTACTAATTTGATTAATAATACATAATTATCAAATTAAAAATACTGGAGTCAATTTTATAACTATAAATACAATTAAATCTTAAAAGAGGCCAGTATTGCAATTACATGCAATTTAGCTTAAAAAAATACCAAGTAAATTTATAAAAATATGCAAAAATTATGTTAGCTATATTTTTGTAGAAATATGAGAATCCAATAAATGAATCACCAAAATGATAATTTTGGGAATTATTATTGGGGTTTTTTTTTTATGAATAAAAATAGGGGAATAAATTGGTTTAAAAATCTTTAAAAATTCAGGAAAAATAATAAAACATTTGGACATGCTTATATATGCGTAAATATGCTATTTTTAAAGTATTTTGCATATTAAAAATATACAGAAAAAAATTGGGTATCAACAGCTGTCCCTCTTTACCCGGGAAGGATGAAAGAGTTGTCGGGTAAAGATATGATGGCCAATTTTGACCTGGCAAAATGGTTTGAAGAGGTTTGGCCATGCTATGGCTTCTGAGCTGCCTACACATCCCTGGTCTTACAAGAATCAGGCCATATGTAGTTCAGGATCCGTCGGCGGAATATGCCGATGGAGACTTTCCTAGGGCGGATGCAATATTCAAGACGGGGTGAATGATTAAGGTCTGATGGGGCTGCGGGAACTGGAGCGGAATCGCTTCTGTCGAGATGGTCGTTGCTCGCCGGTTTACCTGCATATAAGCAAATACAAGCATATATTGTGCATAAATTTAAACGTGATGCAAATTCCCGTCGGACCATGAATATTGTCTTATGGACGGTTAGGATGACGTCCTTAGACCATGATGTCGTGGGTCATGATGCGTATTATAAAGGATTCGCAGGCCATGAAATGATGCTCTCGGGCTATGAGAATATGATGCCTTTGAATAATGATATGCAAAAGATTAAACAAATCCTCAGGCCATGGCATGGCGTTCTCGGGCTATGCAAATGGTACCTCCGAACAATGACGCCCTTGGATAATTTGGCGATCTTTCAGCCCATGAAATACAGTATTTGGCAATCTTTCATCCCATGAAATGCAGTATTAAAACGATGATCTTTCAGCCATGCAGAATGTAAATGAGGTGGCGATCTTTCAGCCATGCAAGCGTAAATAAAGCGGCGATCTTTCAGCCATGCCGAATGTAAATGAGGTGGCGATCTTTTAGCGATGCAAGTGTAAATAAAGCGGCGATCTTTCAGCCATGCAGAACGTAAAATAAAGCGGCGATCTTTCAGCCATGCAGAATGTAAATAAGGTGGCAATCTTTCGGCCATGCAAGCGTAAATAAAGTGGCGATATTTCAGCCATGCAGATGCAGATGGGGACAGTGTTTAGTTTCGGAAGGCAAAATGGTAGCCTTATGCAATGCAGAAATGCAGATGGAGACAATGTTTAGTCTAGGAAGGCAGAATGGTAGCCTTATGCAATGCAGACAATGCAGATGGAGACAGCGTTAAGTCTCGAAAGGCAGAATGGTAGCCTTATGCAATGCAGACAATGCAGATGGAGAGAGCGTTTAATCTCGGAAGGCAGAGTGGTAGCCTTATGCAATGCAGAAATAAAGTAAAATGGCAAATGATAATAGAGTTTCTTAGCTGATAGCAGGTTACGATAATTGTGACTGCTGGGGATATTGTGATATAGGGCATATCAACGGTGTGCGTGGATAGCAAATGCTGGTAAATGCAACAATTCCGAGAGTTGTATTCCTGAACAACGTTTGTCTCGCGAGTGTATAGTATGTCAGATGCTTTCGCAATCCAAGTGTCTGCATCCAAAGAGAAATCGTGAGTTTTGTAGAGGGGAGGTTAGTTCGTATCCCCACTGGCCTTGCTTGACCTGTTCGTCATTAATCTGGTGATACGGTATTTGTCATTGGGGGGTAGCGTCGCTGAACAAAGCGATTTTGATAATAAACATGCATGAGTTTGTAAAAATAAGACATAAGTATATATTTAAGAACAACTTTTAGACGAACTGACGACTGTGACGTGGCTCAAGACATTGCGACCTCTCTTGCTACGGAATTTTGAGGGTCCTCCTCAAAATTCTGCCCCAGTTTACTGGGTTGATGCTTCTGACGGCTGCTTGCGATGATCGACTGAAATTACTTCAGAATTTTGAGGGTCCTCCTCAAAATTCTACCCCAGTTTCCAATTGCGGGGGAAATGAAACTTTTATTGAATTGTGACCGAACCCATAAGGCTGCCTACGTATCCCATCTTAAACGGGAATCAGGTCAGATGTAGTTCAATTTACATCATATAGGGAAAGCATGAAAATTACACATAGTAACGCTTGACTGCATCTGAATTGATTGGTTTTGGCCAAACTTCTCCGTCCATTTCTGCAAGTATAAGGGCTCCTCCTGTCAGAACCTGGTGAACCATGTACGGACCTTGCCAGTTGGGAGAGAATTTCCCTTTGGCTTCATCTTGATGCGGAAAATTTATCTTTAATACCAGCTGCCCTGGTGTGAATTATCTCGGTCTGACTCTTTTGTTGAAGGCTCTGGACATTCTGTTCTGGTAGAGTTGACCATGACATACCGCGTTCATTATTTTCCCATCTATAAGAACTAGCTGCTCGTAACGACTCTTTACCCATTCCGCATCGTCGAGCTCAGCTTCCTGTATGATCCTTAAGGAAGGAATTTCTACTTTGGCGGGAATGATGGCTTCTGTTCCATAAACTAGCATATAGGGGGTTGCCCCAGTTGATGTGCGGACTGTGGTGCGATACCCCAATAAAGCAAATGATAACTTCTCGTGCCACTACTTATGCTTCTCTATCATTTTCCTCAATATCTTCTTGATATTCTTGTTGGCGGCTTCTACGACTCCATTCATCTGAGGCATGTAGGCTGTGGAATTCTTGTGTCTGATCTTGAAAGTTTCACACATAGCTTTCATCAAGTCACTATTGAGATTGGATCCATTATCAGTAATGATTGACTCTGGAATCCCGAATCGACAAACAATGCGGTCGCGGACAAAGTCTGCCACGACTTTCTTGGTTACTGCTATGTAAGATGCTGCTTCGACCCATTTGGTGAAATAGTCGATTGCTACCAGGATAAATCTGTGTCTGTTGGTAGCGGCAGGCTCAATTGGTCCAATAACATCCATCCCCCAAGCGGCGAACGACCATGGTGAGCGTGTTGCATTAAGCTCGTTTGGAGGTACCTTTATCATATCTACATGTATCTGACAGCGGTGGCATTTCCGGACATACTGGATGCAGTCCGTTTCCATAGTCATCCAAAAGTAACCAGCCCGTTGTATCTTCTTGGCTAAGACAAAGCCGTTCATATGTTGACCACAGGTCCCAGCGTGGATTTCTACCAGTAGCTTGGATGCTTCCTTTGCGTCGACACACCTTAATAATCCCAAATCGGGAGTCCTCCTATATAGGATTCCTCCGCTGTGAAAGAAGTTGTTGGATAACCTCCGAAGTGTGCGCTTCTGAATAGGATTTGCAAGCCCTGGGTATTCTCCCTTTGCTAAATATTCCTTGATATCACGAAACCAAGGCTTTCCGTCGGCCTCTTCTTCAACGTGGGCACAGTAAGCTGGCTGATCATGGATTTTTACTGGAATGGGATCAATGAAGTTTTTGTCCGGATGCTGTATCATGGATGATAGGGTAGCCAATGCATCAGCGAATTCATTCTGGATTCTGGGAACATGTCGGAATTCTGTCTTTGTGAACCTCTTTCTCAACTCCTGCCCATGATGCACATACAGGAGTATCTTGGAGTTCTTGGTCGCCCATTCTTCTCGGACCTGATGTATGAGTAAGTCTGAATCTCCAATTACTAGCAACTCCTGTACGTTCATGTCAATAGCCATCTTGAGCCCTAAGATGCAGGCTTCGTACTCGGCTATATTGTTGGTGCACGGGAACCTGAGTTTGGCAGACACCGGATAATGCTGACCAGTTTCTGATACTAGGACTGCTCCTATGCCAACTCCTTTGAAATTTGTTGCTCCGTCGAAAAACATTCTCCAGCCATCATAGGATTCTGCAATGTCAAGTGATACCTCTTCGTCAGGGAAATACCTTTTCAGGGGTTCGTATTTTCCGTCTACGGGATTTTCCACAAGGTGGTCTGCTAGTGCCTGTCCCTTGATTGCTTTCTAAGTCACGTAGACAATGTCGAATTCACTCAACAGGATTTGCCACTTGGCTAGCTTGCCAGTGGGCATGGGCTTCTGAAAGATATACTTTAGAGGATCCATCCTTGATATGAGATATGTAGTATAGGCACAGAAGTAATGCCTTAGCTTCTGGGCCACCCAAGTCAAAGCACAGCAAGTGCGCTCTAACAGAGAATACCGGGCTTCGTAGGGAGTGAACTTCTTGCTGAAGTAGTAAATGGCCTGCTCTTTCCTCCCCGTTTTATCATGCTGCCCCAGGACGCAATCGAAGGCACCATCTAATACTGCAATCTAGAGTAGTAAAGGTCTACCCGGCTCGGGCGGGACCAAAACTGGTGGTGTTGACAGGTATTCCTTGATCCTATCGAAAGCTTTCTGGCATTCATCAGTCCACTTGGTGGCGGCATCCATCTCCAACATCTTGAAGATCGGCTCACAGATGACTGTAGATTGGGCTATGAACAGGCAGATGTAGTTGAGTCTCCCCAAGAAACTCATCACGTCCTTCTTATTCTTTGGCAGTGGTAGTTCTTGAATGACTTTGACCATTGATGGATCCAGTTCTATTCCTCGGCGACTCACAATAAACCCAAGTAATTTTCTTGTGGGAACCCCAAATGCACACTTTGCGGGGTTCAGTTTCAGGTTGTACCTTCGCAACTTATTGAAAAACTTTCTCAAATCTTCCATGTGATCAGTGGCCTTCTTGGACTTGATGATAACATCATCTACGTACACCTCGATCTCCTTGTGTATCATGTCATGAAAAATGGTGGTCATAGCCCTCATGTAGGTGGCCCCTGCATTCTTTAACCCAAACGGCATTGTAGCAGTACATTCCCCACGGTGTAATGAAAGCCGTTTTCTCAGTATCTTCTTCATCCATCCAAATCTGGTGGTAACCGGCGAAACAATCCACAAATGATTGCAATTCATGCTTGGCGCAATTGTCGATCAGGATGTGTATATTTGGCAGGGGGAAGTTGTCTTTCGGACTGGCCCGATTGAGATCCCGGTAGTCGACACAGACTCTAATCTTCCCGTCTTTCTTTGGTACTGGCACGATATTGGCTAAGCACGTTGGGTATTCCACTACCCTGAGGACCTTGGCTTTGACCTGGTTGGTGACTTGTTCTTCTTTTTGAGCAGTGAGAAGAACCTGTGACTTCGATCTGAAGACCTCGAGATGAACCGGCCTAAAACGGCTATCCGCCTTGTTAACCTTTGTACGTTCTTAACACTGTCCACGACCATGATGTCTTCGATTTCCTTGATTTTGTCGGGGTTGACCTTGATTTCTCGATTTGACACCATAAAGCCGAGGAACTTGCCCGAACCGACCTCGAATGCACATTTTTCAGGATTGAGCTTCATGTTGTATTTTCTCAAGGTTTCCTACAAATATGTCAAATGGTCCTCTATGCGCAGGGACTTAACTAGCATTTCATCAATATAAACCTCTATTGATTTACCTATTTGTTTTTCGAACATTCGTTTTACTAGGCGTTGATAAGTAGCACCGACATTTTTTAGCCCAAACGGCATTACATTATAGCAATAAGTGCCGTACTTAGTAATGAATAAAGTCTTTTCCTGATCCTGCCAGGTTTATTTTTATTTGATTGTACCCGGAGTAGGCATCGAGAAAGCTGAGGATCTCGTGGCCGACCGTGGCATCGATTATGCGATCGATATTCGGCAAAGGAAAGAAATCTTTAGGGAATGCCTTGTTTAGGTCTTTGTAGTCTACACACACTCTAAGTTTATTCCCCTTCTTAGGGACTGCTACTACGTTTGCTAGCCATTCGGGATATTTTAACTCGATTTTCAGACTCATATCCGGCTTGAACTTTCTGAGCTTCTGCTTTACCGGCGGACATGTTGGATCGTAGTGGTAGTTTGTGAGCCACAATAGACGTGCTTAGGCCCGTCATGTCGTCATACGACCAGGCGAATATGTCCTCATATTCTCTTAGAAATTCCGTGTATTCCTTCTTTTCTGACGACGATAAGTGAACGCTGATTCGTGTTTCTTTGACATTCTCTTCATCCCCCAGATTAACAATTTCTGTCTCGTCCAGGTTGGACTTTGGCCTGTTTTCAAAATTCTCAACTTCCTTAACAATCTCCTCCGGTATGTCATCTTCCTCTGAATCTATATCCGTTTGTTGCGTTGTCTCATTGCACGTCACAATCATTGGTTCATCAAGATAAGTAATAGTAATGCTGTATAAGTAAAGTAATGAGAGAAAATAATAAGAGTGTTGATTTTAAGAAAAATAAAAATGCTTTGATAAATTCCATAACCGTTTTGAACATTGAAGATCTTATTGCGGAATTTAAAATGCGAAAGGAAAGTTAACTAGTAAAAATAAAAGATAGTGCATGATACTTGTTCACCCTTGCTACCCCGAGGCTCGCCGGGCTCTGGTGGTTCTGATGGTCCAGTTATTGAGGCATGCTCCTCTGCTTACAGCCTGTATGGAAGGGCCTTCCTCCCCCTCCTCCTCGAAAATGACACAACAATCCATTTCATCGTCTTCCAGGAACAAATTCCTCATTGCTGCCAGTGCTTCCTCTTCTTCTGACCCATAGATAACTTCGGCCGGTTGGAAAGTCTGTTCCAAGCGCGGTATTGGCTGCTCCAATGGATAGTAAGGACCGCGCCATGGTGGCGACCAGTCGTTGAATTCTTTCCAGGTATACTCATATCCTAGAGCGAAGGTGGTGCCATGCTTCTTGAGTTTTATGGGCTTAGCAATTCCTTGGAGGTTCTTGCCAAGCCCCTTGCCAGGTTCATACCCACTCCAATTCAATATGCTCTCGATTTTGTTGTCCCACCATTTGTCCTTGTCAACGGCGTTGACTCGCTCGATGTGGTGGTAGGTCTCCCCACCTATCTTTCTTCTGCCTCCGATTGCTGGGATGGTCTGGTGACTGTATATGGGATTTCTACCTTCGCCGTGAATAATCACCTCTTGGTGGTTCCACTCAAACTTCACTGCCTGATGTAGTGTTGACGCTACGGCCCCAGCGGCATGAATCAAAGGTCGTCCCAACAACGGATTGTAAGATGCCGGCACATCTATCACTTGAAAATCAACATCGAACCAAGTAGGCCCCATTTGTAAACACAGACTAATTTCCACAATGGTGGACCTTTGGGAGCCGTCGAAAGCTTTTACGTAGATGGCCCCGTCCTTGATCTCGTGCAACCCTTTACCCAACGTCCTGAGTGTTACCAACGGACAAATGTTGAGGCTGGATACCCTATCAATCAGGACTCTGGTGATAAAATAATCTTCGCATTGCACGGTGATGTGCAATGCCTTGTTGTGACTCAACCCTTCTGGTGGCAGCTCATCTTCATGAAAAGTGATCTTGTGACTTTCCAATACCTGTCCCACCATGTTAGCCATCTCTCCGCCGGTGATGTTGCTTGGCACATATGCTTCACTCAGCACCCTTAACAAGGAATTCTTGTGTGCATCAGAATTTTGCAGCAAAGCAAGGATAGAAATTTGCACCGGTGTTTTGTTCAGCTGATCAATGACCGAGTATTCCTTGGCCTGTATCTTTCTCCAGAGATCATCAAGCCCAATCTCGGTGATGGTTGGCCGGCTAGAGGCCTGCTTGCTCGACTCAGCCAGATGTTCCGGAGTATAAACTCTACCAGTTCTCGTCATACCCTGTGCCGCAATAGCTTCCCCAAACATAACCTTGCCTTTCCTTCTTGCCTCGGCTGTGTAGTCCCATGGTATAGCCTTTGTATGGAACAGTGTTATGGCTGACATTGCCACTGGAATTAGCGTGGCTATCTTTACTACGAACGGAGCCTGCACCTTGGGCGGTAAAACTTCAACCTCGAATGGTGTAGGTGCCTTTGCTGGAGACATGAATTCAACCTCAATCGGTGCTGGCGTCTTTGTAGAGGACGGTGCTTCAAACTCAAGTGGCATGG
>NW_017672276.1:62845-84232 GCF_001879085.1 Nicotiana attenuata
ATGTGCGGGTTGGGAATATTTGGGTGAAGTAGGCTGATATGTGGGAGGTGATTGATAAGCGGGTGGTGGAGTTTGGTAGGAGGGTGAGGGTGCTTGGTAGTTTGGAGTAGGCTGATATGTGAGTGGAGGCATTGAGTAGGTTTGGTATTTGATGGGAGATTTGGTTCTTTGTGCAACCATTACGGCTCCTACGTCCCTTTTCTTGGACACACCTCCTGACTGTAAGGCCTTATTTGTAGCTTGCAAGGCCTCGAAGTTCGTAACCATACCGCTTTTGATGCCCTCTTCGATCCTTTCTCCCAGCTTGATATTGTCAGAAAATTGTGGCCTTCGATCATCATCAGCCTTTCGTAATACTGTGGGTCTTGAGCCCAAACGAAGAATTTGTTCATTTGTTCTTCTTCTAAGGAAGGTCTAACCTTAGCATCTTCGGACCTCCAGTGAGTAGCATACTCGCGGAATGTTTCTGTGGGCTTCTTCCTTAGATTTTGAATATAGAACACATCCGGTGCATTCTCCGTGTTTAACCTGAACCTGTCCTTAAAGTCGGACGCCATGCTTACCCAGTTCGACCACTTCTTGGATCTTGGCTAGTGTACCAGGACAAAGCATCTCCTTTCAAGCTCCTCATGAAAAGCTTCATGCGGATTATCTGTCTTTTCCTACTCCAACCAGGTTGTCACAGTACGTTCTCAAATGGACCCTTGGATCCCTTGCACCATCAAACATCTCAAACTTAGGAGGTTTGTACCCCTCGGCAGTTCGACATCGAGCTGTATGCAAAGATCTTCGTAGTTCAGCCCTTCAATTCCCTTACTTCCTTCAACGCCTTAAATTCTGCTAGTCAATTTCTTAAGTTCTTTGGCCAGGTTTCTGATGAGCAAGTCTTTATCATTAGACTCGAGTGTGCTTGAGATGGGTTGGGTGGAGTGTGGCATAGTCTCCACGTAGATGGGGGTATTATGGTGGGTGTGGCAGTGGTCATTTGTGGAGTTCTGGGATGAGCAGCGGGTGTTATTTGAGGTATGGCAGGTGTTGCAGTGGTGGTGGGGAGCGAGATGGTTTTGTGTCTTTGAGATATTTTGTGGCAGTGTGGGATTCTGAGCATTTGGGAAATTGATGTCTGGAGTAGTGAGGGAAAATGACAGATTCGCCAGATTCCCGACCTGATCAAGTTCTTCCTGAAATTTCAGCAGCTTTTGTTCCAATTTGAATGCATTTTCCTTGGGAACCAGAGTACCGTGACCGTGAGTGACCTCTACCCGTTATTGAGTTTTTCTTTCTGGCGTTGTTTAAATCTTCCATCTTCCCTTTGTTCTTGTTTTTGACAGGACTAAGAGGAGGAGTGGGTGGAGGGCCTCTGGATCTCGTGAAATAGGGTGATGTTGCCAGAGTGCACGAACTAACCTTTGGGGAGGGGAATAAATAAACTAAAGTAAAAACAAAAAAGGTAACAAGTCAGTGAGGATCATAAAAAATGTTGCAATATTTAAACACATAGTGCAGAATGTAAAATCGTGTCCTAATTTGGGGACCTCTTTGTGCCCGAGGTAGGCCTAGAGACAAGTTGATTTGGAGAACTTGGAATGCTAAACGCCTCATTTTATTGATAGAAAATAAGACGAATCCCAAATCAACACTAAATACAGGAAATAAGAGTCACTAATGGCCATTGGCCTTATTACATTTCATAAAAGAAGAAAACTTCCTATCTATTTGGTCCCAGAAGGACCTTCCCCAGATTTAGCATCCTTGGCTCCATCGAACAGCTTTCCCAACTCGCGAAGCCCCAGCAGCAGGTAGGCTCTTGCTAAATGTCCGCCTTCGTTCCCCTCCGCATTCTGACAGTCTTCGACCCTTTTGAGAAACCTTCTTTCCAGCTCCACTATGCCTCGCTCCAGGTATCCCAAACGCTTGTTGGCATTGATGGCCATGTCCTTCCATTCCTCAATTAACTTTAGATTGGCTTCTTGTATCTCACGGTGCTCACTTTCGTACTCCCGAATTCTCTTGTGTAGTTGGTTGTATTTGACATGTGCCTCGGCCTTTTCATCTATGATCCTGTGACCTCGAACAAACCCAGGCTAGCCCAGACCATTATGATTATCCTCCAACCAGCCTGAATAGTAGGGAGTACACCCAGCGTGGTATCTATCCGGTTCGATGGTATCTTTCCCCATGACAATCTTGCAGTGCCACATATGTTGAGCTTGGCACTTGTAAGGACTATCATCATCCTGGAAGTCAGCCCGGAAGTGACTCATCTTGTCGACCCTGGGTACAACCTGCTTCCTACCAGCTTGCCTGACGTAAGGGTACGTTCCTCTTAGACTGATTAATATCAGGAAAGGTGCATCTCTGGATCGGGCGATGAACTCCTCGGTCGGAAACCATTCGAACATCCATTGTACTTGCTCCTCGGTCAAATTATCAAATAGCTCGAACCATCCTTTGGCATCCTCTGGTTGAGCAAACATATCAGGGATATAATTCATTCGCTTTTCGTCCCAGTCCCTTCGTTGAACCTTTTGTCGGTATTCACCCTTTTGTAGATGCTCCACGAGCCACAGCTGAAGTAGTAAATTGCAACCTTCGAAATGACTAGCTCCTTGTTGACACTTTTCTAGGGCTCGGTATATTTTCGCGATGATCATGGGCACAATGCTAAATGGTTGCCCTCCAATTCCTTCCATTAAGGTTTTAGTGACCATGGCTAGTCGAGTGTGGATTCTTGCTTTCTTTATTGGAAACACAATCAACCCCAGGAAACAGAACATGAATACAAAGACCCTACGATGAATATGCCCTAATGAGGTGATGGCAAACTCATCAGGATAGGTACGGTAGGATTTGCTGTGACCGTACCTCTCGTACAAATAGTCAAAGGGAATATAGGATTCTTTGAGGCATGTCAGTTCTGGATTCTTTTTCAGACCCATCATCTTGAGGAAACCCCTGCCCTTGCGGTTCTCAGGCATCAATAAACCCGGAGTCTCTCATACCAAACCGGCTAATCCTCCTATTTCTTCTAGCAAGGATGTCATCTCAATTTCCCCAAAGCGGAATACGGACCTCTCACAATCCCAAAATAGAGTAGCAGCTTCTATGATCTTGTTGTTCGGTTGGATTTCCAGGAGGGAGGGTAGATTCCCTAGATATCTTCGGACGAGAGTCTGGTCACTGGAATGAAGATCTTTCCACCAGCTTAGCAGTCTCGGGTGGATGTTGGTAACCATGCCGAATCTGGGGATTTCGTGCCTCATTATCTGCAAGACAGAAGGGTTAGACCCTACCCCTCCCCCCCTCCCCACCGGACTCGACTATTTAACATCAATAATTGGCATAAAAGCATTTAGTTCTCCAAATAAATGCACAGAACGTGATGATGTCCGTTTGGGTTTTAGGGAAACCCAGTGGACTTTGGACAAGGCTATCTTAAAGAGTCATTACGCGGACAACATAACTGACTCGGCTAGGTTTGACCATGATTCATGCACAGTTAAATAGAGTAAGGTTTCTATGGGGTTTTAGACTGGTACCCTTGAGCGGACAACTCAAGGGGGAAAGGCACGGAACCGTCGACTACACCGTTGATCGGCTGGTTTTACCGCAAATATGCCTTTTCCGGATTTAGGGGATGATAATATCGGAAGAGCGCAACTACTCATTATAAGTGTTGATATGGTATTTGTTTGGCACGAGTGGAATATGAAGTTGAGCATGATTATGCAATAATTAAAGACATGTTGTCACATATTTACACGTTAAGAAAGCAGTAAATACAACAGTTTTCATAATTTAAAGCAGTAGTGAAGGAAAGCAGTAAAGGAAAGAAACAAAAGACAAGTCAGTTTTGTGGTTGAACAGGGAATTAAATGCTCGAAGGAAATAAGCAAGTAATAAAGGAGCATAAGTTCACAATAATAGTCTGAAATGGTAAAAGCCTAAAAATCCCCAGCAGAGTCGCCATGCCGCCGCGCCCCTTTTTTCTCGCGAAATCGGGTTGATTACATTTGGAGGGACAACTCATTCCTTTTGGGAACTAGGTTTGCAATTGAAGAGTCGCCACCTAATGATTAGGGTGCATTAGGACACCAAAAGAGTTTGATTTGAATAATCAGAGATAGGGTAAGGGCTTGACATTATTCTAAGGAAGGTGTTAGGCACCCCTCAGAATCCACTAGTGTGGTTCCCGGCCAAACAATTATTGTGAATAATTAGCATATATGCAGATAAGGCTCAAGTAAGAGGGGATTTCAACACATAAAGGTTTGAAAGTATACAAAGTTTGAAAGGACCATTAGAAAGGCTAATTTTTAAATAAAGATTTAAAATGCTAAAGAAAAGAAATAAAGAATAAAGGGAGGGGGGTCCTAGGTTTATTAATAATATGGATCACCCCACACAATGTCCGATAATCACTCCTCAATGAGGGGCTACACGTGACATTATTGCGTGGTCATCATATCCATATCTACCTGTCCCACCCCGTTAAGGTATTTAAAGCGCAGATTGGTATCGATTACTTATTGCATGCTAGTACCCGTCCTACTCCTATCAGTCCCGGAGGCACTTAGGACTACTAATCCTAAAAAGGGAAGGATATTAGGCTTATCTGGAGTTTCAAAGGTAAAAATTATGAGGCGACATACAAAAAAACACATATTGCATATTTTGGGGAAACACATAGAAACAAACAAAGGCTTATATATACCTCCTTAAACAAAGAAAGCATATAATTAGCATGACTTGCACGTACTGTTTAGGTCTGATTAAAAATACCAAAGACGAGGGAAGTTAATTGTTGAGGCAGCTTAGTTTATTACATAACTCAGATAAGAAGTCCGAATCAGGCCTGCCTGCTGGTTGTAGCAATTAACAAAGCGGATTTAGTTTTACAATCATTATCCTAAGGCTTGCCTAAGTGTTTAGACGGAATCTTATAGGCATGATATCTACTGATTTTAGAAGGTGACGAGATAGTAAATCTCGAAATGAATTGTTTGAAATCATAAAAATGCATGCTTGTTAACATTGTAAAGCAAGGGACTTATTATCAAAAGAGATGCAGAATTAAACAAATTGATTACAAGTTCTGCAGGTGATAGTATATATTATTACTGATCTTATATCTAACATTGGATGAAGCGAATCAGATTCATTTAGAAACTCCCATAGGCATGTTTTCTACACGTTGCTGATTTTAGACACTTACAGACGTGGTGTCTGAATGCAGAAATTTGTTTTAAACCTCATAAACGTGGTATCTAAATGCAGAACTTGTTTTAAACCTTATAAACATGGTATCTAAATGCAGTTTGAATTATGCAGAATGATGTTAGAACAATCCTATAGGCATGATTTCTAGGTGAAATTGAATATGTAAAATTAGAACAGTCCTATAGGCATGATTTCTACCCTTTGCATGCATAGTTACCCCAACCCAGTTTCACTAGCCAACCCCATGTATTCGTTACAAATTATTACAAACCAGAATAACAAATACATCAGAAAATACAAAGAAAATAATTACAACCACAGAAGGCCTGATTCTTGACTTCCTGTCTAAATTATGAGATAGACCAACTCAAAGACCATCGATCCAAAGCCTTTCTCCAATTTGAGTGTGTCAGAGTTCCCTAAGAGCCTCAATGGGACTTCGGGCAGTGCTCACACCCAAATTGTATCACCAGAATAGGGGCAAGTGCAGTGTGGAAAGGCCAGCCCTCAAGTGTCCAAGTTCAGAGGGAGCTCAATGGGTCCCAAGGCAAAGCAATCAAGTAGAACACCATGTATAGAATAGACAATTAGGGGTAAGTACATAGGGGTTTAATTAAGGGAAGAATCTTTGAAATACTCGGTTAACCAAATAAGGTAAGAAAATAAAGTAAAGTTGCAGAATCGAAAATCAGTACATAGAAAATCAAGGAGTCAAGGATTTCAAAGTCACTAACTTAAGGAGAGTAACATGGGTTCCCATGAATAAACCAAGTTAAAGACAAGAGAATTGAAAGCTTGAAGTTTTCAAATCAATGCAGGAAACAGGGAAATCAGTAAAAATAAGGCAAGAATCAATTACACGAGTGCAATCAGAATTACACAAGGAGGTGTGAAATCAGTCCAAAATTGAAGGTCATTTTAGAGGGATATTTAGCATATAAAAGAGTGCATAAACATTAGGCATGCAAGGCTGAACCTATGACAAAGAGAAGTGTCATGCAATCACAAAATCAGTAAGTAGTGGACAATCGAAACATGGTAGTCACATAGGTCAATTTCGGTAACCTAGTAATAGAGAAAAGAGAGAGTATCAAACAGCATGCAAAGAGGTCAAGTGAAAAGACCTTATAGAAAAGTTTAGCAGGAAGTCAAAATCACATAAAGAAGCAAAAGATTTCAAAATTCAGTCGAGCACAGATGAAGCAACTCGAATAGGTCTAAAGCAAATTAGGGTTTTGAAACCAATCGAATTCAGAGCATGACGAACAATTAAATCACATAGCAGGTAATCTCAGAACTCGAATGAACCCTAAATTTTAGGGTTTTCACCATCAGTCGAGTATAGAGATGAAAGACAAGTAAATCAGACAGAATACTAACAAAATAAATTCAGAAAATCTCAAAAAGGAACTAAGACCTTTAACATGCACATTCCAGCAGAAGAACAACATAAAGACACACGTTAAAAATCAGAGAAAGCTTCGAAATAACTTAACAAAACCCTAAATCGGAAAAGAGAAAGGTTTTGAAGGTAAAGTTTTGAAAGAAACCTAAAAAAACGTTTAGAAGCTTAGAGTAAACACAGATCTAAAAGAATCGGAAGAACCTCAAAGGTTAGGGTTTCAAAAGAAACCGAGATGATGAGAAAGGCTTGGAAAAACATCGGTCTAAGTAGGAGAAGCCAAGAGTCAGGCTTAAATAGCCATGGCTGGCCGGAGCAAGGTCAAAGATGACCGGAAACAGCCATAGAACTGAAAGCATCCGAGGTCTGGACCAAGCTTCTTCAAGGTCTGGCCTTAAAACCATAGTACTCGACCACATCGAAGTCAAAGGAGGTAGATACAGGCCTCCAATGGCTTTGGAAGCCATTGATTTGGACGATTTTAGGGTGGAAGCTGAGGGAGGCGGCTAGGGTTTGAGAGGGGATTGAGAGAGAATTGAGAGAGAAGGGGGTTTGAAGGCGACTGCAGATGAGAAATGACTAGGGTTTGGGGGTAATTGGGAATTAAAAAAGGAAAGGTTTAATGGCAGCCGTTGATCATTTTGATCAACGGCCTGGATTGAATGGGAATCCGGGCGGGTTGTGTAAAAAGGGTCGTGGGTCGGGTAGGCCTAGGATTTGGGCTGGGTGATTGGTTTTTTTAAAATGGGTTCAAATTGGGAATTCAAATAAGGCTAAAATTGAAATGAACAGGGCTAGCATTTAAATAGCCATTTTTCCCTTGTTTATTTTACAAAAATAGTAGAATAATTTCTAATAAATTAAAGGTACTAAAATGATTAGTAATACGTAATTATCAAACTAAAAAATACTGGAGTCAATTTTATAATTATAAACACAATCAAACCTTAAAAGCGGCTAATATTACAAGTATATACAATTTAGCTTTTAAAATACTAAATAAATTTGTAAGAGTGTGCAAAAATTATATTATCTATATTTTAGTATAAATATGAGAGTTTAATAAATAAATTACCAAAATGATAATTTTGGGAGTAATTATTGGGCTTTTCTAGATAAAATGGGGTAACAAATTGATTTAAAAAATCTTTTTAAAATTAAGAAAAAATAATAAAATATTTGAACATACCTATATATGCATACATATGCTATTTTAAAAGTATTTTGCATATTAAAATATATAGAAAAAAATTGGGTATCAACACATATTGTAGTTCTTCTTAAATTTTATAGTGGTTCTTGTATATAATGGAGTGTCATATGTTCCTACATTTGTGCCTGGATTTGAACCTAGTATTCCAGCATTTGCTGCCATTGATTTTTGGCTTTCATCACTACAGTTATGCCATATGCTTGGTTCACAGTTGGAAGAGGACTTCTCATAAGAATCTGACTCCTAGCTTGACGTACAACTTATTTAGACCCATCAAGAACTGATACAGCTTCAGTTTTTGTAAGTACACCACAAAATCTCTAGATTTTGGGCAATCACAGCCTGGAGATAGCACTAGTGCCTCAAATTCTTCCAACATATCTTTGAGTCTTGAGTAATATACAGATATAGACGAAGTTCCTTGGTTCAAAAAAGCAATTTCTCTATGAAGATTAAAAGATCTTGTGCCATCAATTTTGTTAGATCTTTCAGACAGATCATCCCAAACTACTTGTGCACTAGATGCATACATGATTCCTCCTAGTAAACCTTTGAAAACAGAATTCATAATCCAAGACAAAACAATGGCATTTACACGTTCCCAATGATTCCACATTGTCAAATAGAAGTTTTCTTTCTTACATGTTCCATCTACTAGGCCTAATTTGTTTCGACCTAACAGAGCAGCACACATAGACCTATGCCAAATAGAGTAATTCTCAATGCCAGTTTGCTGGCGACAAGATTAGAGGATGATTGTAATCAACTCCGGCGACTGGATTCACTCCATTCATCATGTTCCCATTAATCTAAGTCACACGCTCCCCTGAACCAAGACTATTTGTGGCTCCTAATTGTTCTTCAGCTGAACCCATTTCTTGAATTCCAAAATTGGAACTTTCAGAGAAAGGATTTAATCAATAATTCGGTTTTCCAACTTCAAATTTTTCGAGCAAAAGATCTGATACCATAAAGTAATCTGTAGTGTGCTAGCTGAAATATTCAAGAACAGAAGAAAGAGGAAGATGAAAGAAGAAGGTGAACGAGAGAAGAAGAGAGATAGAGAGAAATGATAATCTTCAGAAGTGTTATTAATCTGTTGAGTATCAATGAGTACAAATGGGGTACTAATATATTAACTAATTTTTGAAATTCACTAACTAATTAACCATCTTAACTACCGTTAACTAACGTAGTGTGTAATATCCATAATATCCATTCATTATAATAGTTCATTTCTCAACACACCTCCCTTCCCCCTCCTCCCCCCCCCCCCGAACCACGTCTTCCTCTTGCCATACCCATCTTCATCTTTCTCCCCCAGCCCATACGACGGTTAGAGCTTCTACCAGTATAATCAACAACTATTTTTTAATCTAACCAAAAAGAATAAATAGAAAAATGAATAATGAATTGAAAATTGGTAATTAAAGAAGCTAGAACCCAGGTCTTAAGGAGAAGACCATAAGGATTTTGAAAAAAGAAGATGAGAATAGTTAAATGCAAAAAGAAAGGAGGATAATCTTAGCCATGATAGTTAAATTTTTAGAACATGCCAGAGTTTTCATTACCGGCAACACTAGTTTGGCCCCGACGTTATTCTGCTCATGTAATGCCAGGAGCAAATTTTTTTCTATTTTATTTGATGTTCTTTTTGTAGATTAGAAAATTGTTGCTATTATTATAATTGATTACTGAATTATTTAAGGTGTATCAGTGGAATAGGATTATGAGAAGAGAGAAGGGAGGAGAGAAGGCAGATCTGGTGGCGGGAGAGATGAGGAAAGAGAAAAAAAAAAATAGATGTGACTTTTTGAAAAAGAAAAAGAAAAAATCTAATTTGAGACTCATTCACGCACGGTGAAGAATACTGGTTTTGCCACATCAGTATTTGTATTTAGTAGGTATATTTTTATTGAAGTTGAAGCGTTCAATAAGTAGTATAGTAGTTTGAGTTGAAGTGTCAAAATAGAAATTGGAGCCAAATTTAAGTGGTTATCTAGATATTTGGTCTTTATTTTTTTAAAGAGAGTGCAAAATCAAAAATAGACAACTAAAAATTGACGATGAAGTACCAACTAAAGAGATTCTCTTAGTTAGGTGTTCCTTAACTAATTGACAAGTAAATGGTTATTTACTCCAGTAGTTAGGGCTTCTAATCAATCGTGTCTTGTTTATTTATTTCAAGTTGTTTGAAGGGCAATATCAAAAGAGTCCATAAGCATGCCATATCCACAACTTATGATACATCATTATTGTTTTTTTTTCTTCACTCTCTCTCTTTGTGAAATATCTATACTCCTTCTGGTGTATTAATAAATTGGCTATCACCTACCAACTGCCTTAGCTTATATTTATCTAACTTCGTTTATTTTAAAAGAAAAAATTGACTCTTTCTCTGAATTTCAGTTTTCTTCTTTTAATAAAAACTGTAATTTCATTGCTCAGAGACACGATATTACATACTGTTCTTTTCTAATATATCAAAAATTGGTAAAGTATCATGTTGTTACCGTCGTTCAATTAAGTTGTAATTATGAATAAGGAGTATTATATTTTATTAGCTATGATAAGATTATTATTATTATTATTATTATTATTAATTATTATTATTATTATTATTATTATTATTATTATTATTATTATTGTTATTATTATTATTGTAAGTTAGACCGAGCGTTCCAAAATTGATAAACTAGCCAAATTAGTCTTTTTCGTGAATCAAATGTTAACTAATTTTAGATGCTAACTATTGGAGAAAATGATTAATTTTTATTGCAAAAGTTCCTCGCTTTGGAATGGTAGAATTATACTATTTAAATTGTATGGCTAATATTTAAAATTATGTCTGCTTATATGAATTTGTCGTGCATTTTCCCTTAACCTAAGATAGGAGGGACATGAAAGAGAGAGCTTACAGCCGAGCTTCACTCTTACATTGAATTTGTTGTATTTTAAGATGATTTTATGAATTAACATGCATTATATTTCTAAAAGTAATTAAATTGAATCCCAGCACTGGATTATAATTACTCCAATTTGATAAATTCAAAAAAGTTGGATTTTGACCTTTCATGATCACCTGAGAACGTTTAGAGGTTATCTTGTCAGAACGAGTTTCAAGGCTAATCCCAACCTTATTGTATTTCAAAAATTTAATTAAAATCAGGCATCCTTTGCCCCTATCTCAATCCAAGTAAAATACTTTAGTTTCCTAGAAGGCACTGAAAAGGTCCTGAGTCTACATTTCTTTGAGTTCAAGGATTTCTATGAATCTTATAATCTAAGTAACAAGCTTTCATTCTCTGAAAACTTTGTGTCAAATTCAGGACTTACTGCGACAGCTAAAAGCATCATCAATTTATCGCTGCACTGAAAATCGCCAATCAAAACATTTTTTGACTTTGAAACATTTGGATTGACTTGCAGCCTGGTGCCCGGGGCGTACGCAGGAATTTTTGTATGCAGTGTCGAAATTTATAGAAGAACCGGAATAATAACGTTAATTATCATACTTCCAGACATGAAATAGTCATAGTCTATTGGTTTTGTTGAGTGTTAAGTAGAAAAGGTCCTGAGTTCAATTATACTTAATCACAATTTTTAACCATACATGCTCTCTCAAATATTTGGAAAAAAAATTGTGCTAGTTGAAGTTCGAACCTTTGACATCTTTGAGCAAAATCAAGCACATAGCCAACGTACCGAAAGACAATTTATGTCAAATGGTGTTATTTTTTCCTATTTATCCGTTTCCTCACGGTATTAATATATATAATTAGTAAAATATTTCGACGAAGTGGTATCCTTAAGCGTGGATCCGCCCCTGCTGGTGCCAGGGGCGGATTTAGGGGGTGGAAGGAGGGGGTCCGACCCCGCTTCATCGGAAAACTACACTCTACATATAAGGCAGATCTATTTTGTGACTCTATATATTATATTTTGAATCCTCTTGGCATACCTAAAAGCATAGCTCAACCGTAAATGGGGTTCAAAACCTTGTGAGGTTGTTGGTTTAATTTCCATTTGCCATAATCTCTTTTAAATTTTTAACCTTTTCTTTTTGAACTCCCTTAGCTGAAATCCTGTTTCCGCCATGCTTGGTGTACTAAGCTCGCATGAGTTTTGGAAAAGTGTTGGACCACATTATGTATATTATACCGAGTTTTACCTCGCATTTCTACAAGACCGCGTTTCCACCACTACATTTTACTTGGTATATTTCAGTTGTTAGCACCATGAATCACTGCGGAAAAGTTAATAAAATTTGATCACCTGGCACACCTTTAATATTCATTCCAAGTAACTGATCATGCCAAGCAAAAGTAAGATTCTCAGTCATCATCCTTCATGCTATAAGGAATTATACTTATAATTTGGTGCACAACACGTTACAGATGATGTTGAGGTGGTAGAAGACTAATTAATTTATGAACTAAAGCTTTTTAACATACCTGTACAACGAGTGTAAGTCAGTTAGATTTCAGACTTAAAATTACCATAAATCCCCATTTTTCTTCTGTTATGTCATGATTCAGGATCTTGAACCTTTCTTTTGGACACATAATATAGAGAACAACAATGTTTTTGAGCAACTAAAATTTGTTCACAATGGAAGTACTGAACTTGGATTTCGATGTTGTTTCGAGAATAATGACCTCCCACCATAAGACAATGACCTCTTCATTGAAGAAGCACTCTCCATCACCCTTTTCGTTCTTGAATTTGAACCTATTTCCTCATTTCTTGTTGTCTCAACGCAGCTTTTTTCACCTCCATCCTTTGGTAACACAACCATTTGTAGTCCTATGGTTGTAGAAATTGAAGAATCCATAGAAGCAGACCTCCTCATTGGTTGTACTTCCATATCTTTATCACCCCTTTCTTTTTTCGAAGTTTCAGGACGTTCAATCACACCCGTCACTCTCCTCACATTTTCTTGAAATTCCTCATCTCTGGCTTCATTGTTGCTATTCACTTCTACAATTATCTCTCTTTGTGAGCCATTATCTTCATTGGAGCTCATATTAGTACTAGAGATGGGGTCGATTGTACCCACTGGAGCAGACGTTGCAGTGTTAGAGACGATGGCAGCACGACACAAGGGGCAGTTTGTGTGTGATATAAGCCATGTGTCAATACAATGGATGTGAAAGGCATGGTTACATTTTGGTAACAACCTAAGAGAATCATCATCTTGGAATTCATTTAAACAAACAGAGCACTCTGTTCCATCAATCAAACCATCCCCCTTTTTGTACTTGAAAATTGTGATTAAATTGATAACTGAAGGCTGAAGACCTACGGTGTTGATATACCAAATGGGATGATCAATAACCGGACCTCGATTTTCATCCAAGAACTCTTCGCTAACGCCTTCTGATTGTGTTCGTGAGTGTCTCCTACGTCTCCAATTCGTGCAGTTCCTCACGACGATTATGTAGTAGCTGAGAAGTAGGAACAAGCTAGCAAGCAAGGCGACGGAGATGATTACATAAGGTGAAATGATTTGAACATTTTTGTTACTCGATTGAGGTGCCAATTGTGGCTGTAGTAGTGCTGGTGGTGGCATGTAATTGTCCATATCAGGGTATGGATAACAGCCATAAGGACATGTTAAGTCACAAACATCATGACAATCAGCTGTTTGGTTTGAAGTTGGAAATAGCTTTCTTGGTTTTATGGCCATTGAGTTATCAAAGAGAATGGTGAGAATTTTTTAGAGTTGCTAGGAGTTTGATCTTGAATAAACAATAATGGAGTTAGGTTAGGTTGTGGCTAGAAAATGATGATTTGGTTGAGGAGTCATTGTGATCCATGTATCTAAACTTTCTCTGAAATATGTAGTTGTCAATGAAGAAGCGTGGCAAGATTCCTTAGCTCTGTTTTAGTTAATTTGAAAGAGAATTCTTATGGTTAATTGAATAAAGAAAAGGGAAAACTACCCAAATTGTTACTTTATGAAAAATTTCACCCAAAACTAGCCCAAAACAAAATATTTATCCAAAATGGATCAAATATCATTTTAATTCAAAAACTTTTCAAGTAATTAATGTCAGTTTCTCTTCGCTCTCCCTTTTACTCTTTACTGGTAGATTACAATTTGTAGGTTATTTCAATCTGCTCGTGCATGAAAAGAGCCTTAGTTCGAAGATGACTAATAGCATTTCAATCTGCAAGCTAATGACAAAAATTCAAAAAAGAGATAAACGAAAGTCATAAATGCAAGTATTTTGATATAGTAACTTAGTAAAATAATTTGAAAAGTGAAGAAGATGAGTTAAAACTCAATTGAAACCATTGAAGCTCATTTAAGCTTGAGTTTGAAAATTCTTTTACTACGAGTGAGTGTTGTTGGAATAGATTGGGTATATCCCAAGGAGTTTGAAACTCAATTCTGGGATGAATTGATAGAGATTTGAGGTGGTTTGAATTTATTTGAGCCAAATTTAAGGTAAAACACAAACATAGAAGAAGATGAGATGTGTATCACACTGTGTATCTTCCGTGTATCATTTGTGTATCACGTATGTATCATATATATATATATATATATATATATATATATATATATATATATATATATATATATATATATATATGTTTATCCAAGTATACATGTATCTGAGATACATGCGTGATACCATGTTTAATACATGTGTCTTTGATATCAAATAAGTCCAAATCACCTCCAATCGTACTCAAATTTTATATATTGCCTAATCTACCTGTTTTCAATGAATTCCAACCATACCCATTGAAAAACAAAATCCTTTTGTGCCTATTTTTTTTTTAATATTGTATATCATTGGTAAACGAATTTTGACTTCAAATTAGTTCAATTCACCTTTAGTCTTTCTCAAAGTTTGTATATTGCCTCATTGATGTGTTTTCAACGAATTTTAACAATACCCATTTAATGAAAATCTTTTTTTTTTGCCTAGGATTTTTTGAATGTTGTATATTATTAGTAAAAAATTTAGCTATTCTTGATAGCATGATTAAAATGGCTAATTATTGGTAAGTCTTGTCTTTTGTGGTACATCAATGTAGCCTGAAGATTTATTTAGAAATGAGTCATAACTCATAAGTCAAATATTTGAATGTCAAGCAAAAATAAATGATAAAAACTTATCCGTATCGGGTGTTTACACCAAATCAATAGATACATGACATGTATCTTGCATATGAACTTCAATCATTTAACCATTAAATGGTAAATTATATGCATTCTCATTAATTAAATTAATTAACCATGGTGAGTTAATATAGTTTGTGTAAACACCCGGTGTGAGTAAATATTTACCTAAATAAATATTATGTCAGAGAGTCAAGCTAGCTGAAATAAACATTGTGGCAATGGCGTGTTGAGGTGTTGGATTGGAAAGATCTTTATATTTGTTTTTTAAAAAAAAAAAAAAGAATAGAACATGACCATAACAATTGTTTGGCAATAGTGAAAGTAAGGATAAAGAGTTAATTCTGCGCTTAAAAGTGAAGCTGAAGTATAAAGATTGCAAATGAGTTGTTTCTCTAATCCCTGAAACAACTCTTTCACCTTACTAATTTTTTTTCCTAATGGTCTGGCTTTGGTGAAATAGGAAACTTTACTGTAAAATAGTCGCCGTAATAATGAGTGCTACATATGAAGCAGAAATTTCGCCGTCTAGGTAACAAGTCAACATCAAAATGCGTAATAAAAGCAAAATTTGGTAGATTAGGTCATTAAAACTGATTCTGGTGAGTGGTACTAACAATAATAGTAGAACAGCCAACTTGCCTAACGATAATTACTTCTCACATCTAAGCTACAGACCATGTGGTCATATTCAGAGTAGCCTATAGGCTATATCTCATATCTGAATTACCAATTTTAATGATTTAACCCTTTGTTATAAAACCAGAGTCAATTTGGCAGAGCTAGAACGGGTTACCTCGACTCAGTTTGGAAATCTTTTGATTCCGTGAAAAATGCAAGTTAAAATTGGTGCGTCTTCGTAAAAGCGCGATTCCAATCCAAGCTTATACTTTAAGGGCTCGTTTGGTACGATAAATAAGCAAGAATAATTTTGAGATAAAAATTTAGTGCCCCGCCTTTGTTAGGTTAAAACGGCACCAAGATACTCTTAACATAGTATGATATTGTCCGTTTTAAATACAGCATGCAAGATTTTCCCCAAAAGACCTCACACCATTAAGAGCTCGTTTGAATGGGCTTTTAATCTGGCCAAACCAGCTTTTAAGTCGTTTTCAGCTTATTTGAGTGTTTGACAAAATCAAAAGGTGCTTTAAATAAGTTAAAAAGTGCTTAAAATAAGCCAAAACTCATAAGCCGGATAACCTCAATTTATTACTTTTTAGCTTAAAAGTTATTTGCCTTTGACCAATTAATTCACTATTTTATCCCCTAAAATAGTAAATTCCAAACGTACCCTTCAGGCCAACAAATAAACAAAAGTAAGAGCCATTTCATGACCGCTCCTTCTGCATTCCATTACACCATCAGAAGAATTAAAAAGGTCACTGCCTTTACAAGATAGGAATCCCCTCTCACATACCTTGGATGCCCCCTCTACACTGGAGGGAAAGAATTGTGCACTTCAATTGTATCATCTCCAAAGTAGTCAACAAGATTAGAGGCTGGCATGGTCATTTATTATCTTATGGGGGCAGACTCACTTTGATAAAGCATGTCTTGCAATCTCTCCCCATACATTTGCTTTCTGCTGTTTCACCCCCTAAGACTGTCCCCAGACAAATTGAAAAGCTGCAGCTAATTTTTTTTGGGAATGGATAAGGAGAAAAACAAATACCATTGGGCTTCATGGCATACACTATCTCACCCTATAGAAGAAGGTGGCATTAGTTTGAGATCCATTGAAGATGTCTGCATATCTATGGAGTATAAACAGTGGTGGTGGTTCAGAACCAAAGACACCTTATGGAGTAAGTTCCTGGCTGCCAAGTACTATAAGAGAGCTCACTCAATAGCCAAAAAAAGGAACTCTGGCCAATCTCAAGCATGGAAAAGAATGATGATAAATAAGAATAATGCTGATAACCACATACTCTAGAGGTTACACTCAGGCAACAATAGCTTCTGGTGGAACAATTGGTTAGGTACTGGACACTTAGCCTCCTTCAGACTGGGTGGGGGTAGACCTCGCAACATCAAGGTCTCTCATTTCTGGGATTCTGGGCAATGGGATGTTCAAAAACTCTACCAGGTTGCCCCCATAGATATGATTCCACACTTACCTTCAAGTCAATATCCACTATGATTCACAATCTCCTGACAAGGCAATTTGGCAACCTACCAGTTCTGGAGAATTTTCTTGTGCTTCTGCATGGTCAGTAATCAGAGAGAAGAGACATATCCTTCTAACTAACAAGATGACTTGGCACAGGAACTTCCCTTTCAAATGGTCTTTTTGCTTATGGATGGCCTTAAGGAACAAACTCCCCACAGATGACAGGGTGCCTAAATTTGGACCTCCCACTGTTAACAAGTGTGCATGCTCCACCACACCTGCTGCTGAAACTGTGGATCACATATTCAGCTGTGGGCACTTTGCAAGAATTATCTGGAAGCTATTTAGCACACATATTGGCATTCAAAGCAACATGCAACCCTTAAGAATCATTCTTATGAACCGGTGCTTGCAATCAAGGAAAAATAAAGTGCAGAAGCTGATCCTTGACACCATGCCAATCATAATTTGTTGGAACTTGTGGAAAAACATATGTGCTACCAAATATGGAGAAAAATCATCAAATGTCACTAGAACTTTGTATTTTATCACCTCTGACACCCTCCTTTTGCTCAAAACTACTTATGCTAACACCATGTGGCCACCTAGCTGGACAGAGATCTACCCTATTATTGAAAATCTAAAGCAACACATAAAGGTCCATCAGGTTCTGTGGCTTAGACCAAATCTGGGCTATGTTAAGGTAAACTTTGATGGCAATGCACTGGGCAATCCAGGAAAAATAGGTGCAGGAGTCATTATCAGGGATCACCATGAACAATTCATTCATGCAATTGCTAGTCCATCGGGGGAAGTTTCTAATAACTTGTCATAAATAGAGGCAACCTACATTGGCATCAGATGGTGCATTGAAAATGGTTTCTCTAAGATCCACCTTGAAGCTTACTCTAACCTCCTCATTCAATGGTTGACCACCAGTTCTCCACCACCTTGGTCTCTTTGCATGCATCTTCAAAAAATCAAAACCTTATGCCATCAGTGTGAAGGCATCAGTATCACACATGTCTTTAGAGAGGCCAATTGCCCTGCTGACTCACTCTCCAAACTCAGCCATGATCTCTCTTCTTTGACTCACTATAACAGTCAGATGGAACTGCCAACACACATAAGTGGGCAGATTCATCTTGACTAATTGAATATCCCTGCTTTCAGACACAAAAGGACCAACAAGGTCAACTTTCCACCACAGATGTCCCCTAATACTACTAATATTTGTGACAGACCATGATCACCATAGAAGAGGAGTCCCAGCAGGCCAAAGCAACGGGAAATATGGCCTCACCAATGACAATAGTTTGCTAACTCTGTTTGTTCTTTTGCAGGTTTCTTTTCTTTATAAACTACCCATTCTCTTGTTATTCTTTCAGAGTGTGGTATTAGCTATCATGCTCATTCTCCTAGAAGAACAACAAGGAACTGATGTAGGTTATAAGAAGAAGAATGATTACTTTTTAAGATACCCCATGGGCCACCTCAAAGCATACATCAGTACCACACACTACCCAACACCTTGGATACTTAGCAACCCCTCAACCATCACCCCTCTGTACACTACTTACACAGTTCTATAACAGCCCACCCTCACCCCTCAAAAATGAGAAAACACAGCAATATACTCTCAACCATCCACATATACCCAACCAACAACCAAAAACCACTCATATAATCCCATATTGCACCAGTAGACACAAGAACCTGTGTGCCACCACCCATGAATCTCATAAAAATGACAGAACCAAAAATCTGGGCAGATCTGCCCAATTTTCTACTGACTCTGTTTTCTTTTTTGCAGGTTTTATCACTCTCTTCATGCTCAATCAATTGGTATATTTTCAGGGTGTGGTATTATCATACAAGATGCTCTATCTCCTGAAAACATACCAATTGAGAGAGACAAGCATGTCCACCAAAACCATGCATAACATAGCAGTCCATTCTGAGACAGTCTTCACCAATGGACAAGTCTCCATATCCCACTATTACAAAATTCCACTAACCTGTAACAAATTCCCTCCAGTTATCCACACACTCCATTACTGCAATAAACCACATAACCACACCCATAACCACTTCCCTAATCTCTCCAGTTACAATAACACCCAAACAACCTACTTCAGTAACCATAGCCCCCCAATAAGCTGCATTAAACCATCCCCACTTAATCACAAACTCTATCACTGCATCACCTATATCACCACCCCTCCCCCGTTCTTTACAGCAACCACACTATCAACCAAACAACCTACTACAGCAACCATAAGAACCTGCTAGTACGTGGCCAATACAGAACAAAACCACACTCAATTTCACCCCACAAACAACCTCTAATTCCAGAACCCACAAGAACCTGGAAACAGAGTTGTCTTTTCTTGCTAACAAGTTTGTTCAGTTTTGCAGGTATACTCAATAAGCTTAGTCAAATGCTGCAACTTCAGTGTGTGGTATTAGCATCTCTGATGCTTATTCTACTGAAGTTGAAGCAATCTGACCAAGCTTTTCAAGGCACCTCTGCATACACAACTAATTCTTAGAGCATACATCTCATTCATCAGCAGCCCCAATACTACTGCTCCCTCTTGCTACACACCTCTCAACACCAGAAGGTATCCACAATGCTAACCTCTCAACACCAGTCAACCTCCTCCCCAATAACTCTTCAGCAACAGGAAACACTTAGGGCTTCAGACCTACTTGTCCTGACATATTCTGCCCAGCAACAAATGCTCGCTCAAGGTAGAAACTGGCCCAGAACTCAGAGAACATCATCACCAGACATCAAGATTTTCTGGATTTCTGAAGCAGGACAGTGCCCCTTCTCTTCTGTCATGGTCATTATGCAGTTGCTGCAGTTCAACCCAGCCTTTTGGGTCCTTTTGTTAGCTAACTTCAATCATGCTTTCTTTGACCTCAATGTCAAAGCAAGGTTAAAGATAGTCTCCCTCTTTCTCACATGTTTTTTGCCTTATCTCATAGGGAGTTTCTACACTTGCGTTAGATGTAGAACTTGTTGTACACGGAAGGTGATCTTCCAACCTTTTTAGTAGATTTAGGACTTCTAGTGCTTTTTTGTATAGTTGACCTAGGCTTACTTCAGCTTTTTGTATACTCAAGTACCTATCAATGTTGGATAGGCACTTGTCTCATCATCATAGGTCTAACTCACGATAGCGCTCAGGTATCACTTGGTTATCATAATTGGATGACCAAGTGTTCTCTCATATTCGGAGGTCGGGTTTATGCCCCCCTCCTTTGTTGCATCTTGTTCTATATATGAAAATTAACCTAGGCACAATGCCTAGTGGATTTGCAAAAAAAAAACGTACCTTTCACGACCCTAACCCCGAACCCGGTCGTGATGGCGCCTCTCGTGAAGACAAGGCCAGCCAGTACAACCCAATTCATCTTTTAAAATATTTAACCAACACATAATAGTCTAAAACATGATTTACTAATACTGAAAAGCGAAAATATCAATAAAAATACGGAAAGTCCAACCTGACACAGCCCTAACCGGGGTGTCACAAGTCAAGAGCATCTACGAATCACAGTACGGTCTGCTAAAGTCATAAACTACTACAAGAGTTTGTAGGAAACAGAAAGGATATAAGAGTAGAGACACGGGGCTGCGGACGCCAACAGCTACCTCGTAATCTCCGAAAAAGCCCGCCTGGAACTGGAGGAAATCAACACTCTGGAGTGGAACCAGCTACGCCTGAATCTGCACACAGGGTGCAGGGAGTAAAGTGAGTACTCCAACTCAGTGAGTAATGAATATAAATAATGACTGAAAGCAAGAAAACACGTAAAGCATATAGCAGTCTGTAATGAAGCAGTAAAATAATTTATAATCAGGAAAACCAGTAAGAATCAGGAAAAATGCTCTTTAAACCAGTAAACAGGTAATTGACAGATAATTATAATACAGTAAACAAATAAAAGTTCGCCCCTTAGGCACAGTAACACCACAACCGCCCCTCGGGCAACATCTCACAACAGTAACAGCCCCTCGGGCTCAATCTCACATCACAATGGGTACCCGCGCTCACTGGGGGTGTGCAGACTCCTGGAGGGGCTCCTTACGGCCCAAGCGCAATAACAAGCCATCTCGTGGCATCAAATCTAGGCCCTCGGCCTCATATCAATCAAGACACCTCGTGGCGTACATATCTCAAGCTCTCGGCCTCCAATCAGTATCAGTATCTCCTTACAATATAGGCCCCCGGCCTTACTCAGTCAAAATCATCACAAGCCCCTCCGGCAATAGTAAAAACAACTGTTTC